>NC_051448.1:15496805-15499996 GCF_001649575.2 Kryptolebias marmoratus | reverse complement strand
AATCATCAAAATTAAACGAAATAAACATTTGAAATATATGAGTTTGTATGTAATGTATGAATATAATATACAAGTTTCACTTTTTAAATGGAATTACTGAAATCAATCTACTTTTTCATGATATTCTAATTTTATGACCAGCACCTGTAAATCTCACGAGCTGCCGCCATGTGCAGCACGCAATGAAGTAACGTGCAAGGAGGAGGCGAGCCAAACTGCTTGTTTGTGCAAAATAATGTCGTCGCCAACTGTTGCTGGAGACATCATTATCTCCCCCCCAGCAGCCCTGAAACTGTTGATAGCTGCTCCGCTCCTCCGTCTAACAGCAATGCCTCCAAAAAAATATGATGCTATCTGTCCCACCTCAGCCCCGCAGAAAACAATAGCAGGGAGTTGAACTGTCAGAGCATTTCGATGCGTTTTCAGCGAGAATGTGTGTTCAGTCAAGCTGCATGTTTATTTATTTATTTTTTCCTCTAACATGGCGGTTCATAAAGTAAAAAAATCAGGAGGCACAATTACATCCCACAGCAGCGGCTCTAGTTCCCTCGCTGTGGGAAAGTGTCGCCGCTTCCTCTCGGTGATCGCTCGGCGCTAAGAGGAAACACTTGCACAGATGATGTGACGCTGTAACACCCACTGTCGGTTTCAGAACGAGATTTTCGCCTCTCGGCATCAGGATGAAAATAGCGTGGCCTGCATAGAAGACAGATGCTATGTTCTTCCACTCGCCCAGTACTGTAGGTGAGTAAAAAAAAAAAAGAAAAACGCACACAGGAGCAACAGGGAGACGTTTCGGCGTGGCCTGTTTTTTTTTTTTTTTTTCGGGATGCAGTCACGGGGAAGAGAAAGTGCGCCGCTCTTTAAGTTCGAGCGTGTCAGGACTTTCTTAAAAAAACCGATTTAAATTCAACAAAAAGACAAAACCGATTCATCTGCATCGTTATTTATTAAACAAAAACAAAAATGGGAGGGGAAAAGCTGTGTGAGGAAAAGAAGTTCACCCTCCGTGTTCAGCAGAAACTAATCACAGCACAGCAGCACCTTCCACCAGCTGTCAGCACGGAGGCGGAGGGGTGATGGTTTGGGCTCCAAAGGGTTCTAGAGTCAAACGTGGATCTGACAGCTGAAGCACGAGACGTGCAGCAGGACAGTGATCCCAAAACGCAGCAGCAGATCTGCGGCAGAACGGCTAAAATACAGAAAAGAATCAAGGTAATGGTCCAGTCCGAGTCCAGAACCTCAGCCTGATTGAACCTTAAAAGAGGCGACTTTAATGGACTGCAGCAACGTTGTAAAAAGGAGTGGGCCAAAATTCCTCCATAACCACGTGAGAGACCGGTAAACCTATACAGGAAACGATTGTTGAGAGGTATTGCTGCTGCTGAAGCCGTTTTAATATGTGGTGGACTGAGTTTTCACACGCAGCTTTTCCATTTTGTTTGTTTGTTAAATCAGAACTTGGTGGATTTTATTGTTTTTGTTCACATCATTTTAAAACCTGGTGAAAACGACATCGTTTTATGATGTCGTGATACGTAAAATCCTTACAGCTGAAACAGAATGGACTCTCTCTTCCCTGTGGCTGTACATTTCTGCCATGTTTTTTTGGTTTTTGATTTTACTCATGCGTTAAAAAAAAGGTAATGTGTGTGTCACTGTTTGATCACCTCCCCAGATTTTGTGCCTTGGTCAAGCGGCGTGCTGAAGGCGCCCCACCCGGCGGGGCCAGCGTCGTGCCCTTCCGCCCCGACTTCACCCCCCCCTCCCACCGCTGTGTGCCCACGGACGTCGACCCCGACCTGGTGTACCTCTGCCGGCACGTCTACGACTTCCGCTACGGACGCATCCTGAAAAACCTGCAGTAGAGACGCGGGTGGGCGAACTAGGTGTCGCGTAGCTCCGCCTCCTGCGCAGAAGGGGGCAGGGGGAGGAGCAACACCCCTCCTAAGCAGAGGGAGGAGGAAGGGAGGGGCTTGGTTGTACGGACAGAATAAGAAGCACAGATCCCTTTAAGGAGGGCTTGAATGGTAAACTCATCTCAGAGCACCAGTAGTCGGTGGAGAAGCTGACAAAGCCAACTTCATTCATCGGATTTTCTTTTCTTTTCTTTTCTTTTCTTTTTTTAATGCCAGGAATCCTGCTGTCAGAGTCTCCTCTGTAGCAGCTCAGCACAACAGTCCTGTCCATTTCATTTGTCAGCCGCTGCCAATCCCCCCCACCATGACTGGAGGCCGTTGTTCTTGAGCTTAAAGCATTCTAGGAGGCTTTTATGCAATCGATCGATCCCGACGTTGCAGATTCAGATGGAGTCTCTTTCCCCTCCCTCTCCTCTGACGCCGACTGAGACGGTTTCGTCTCAGGCGATCCTCTGCACGTAACTCACATGCTTCGCCTAGACGGGTTTCGTTCCCTACCGCGCTTGAGTTTGAGTGCAGTGTGTGGAGTTTTATTTAATCTCTGATTTGACGATGTGTCGTCTCTGAAAAAGGCTCCGGCAGCCATCCATTGTTTCCTGGCCATTTTTTTTTTTTTTTAAGTCTTTTCTGATTATTTATCATATTTATCATGAATTAATATTTGCCTGGCAGGGAGAGCTCAGAGCAGCTCACAAACAACCAAGAAACTGATGAGCAGTGATTAGCGGAGGACAGGAACTGAGAGCTCAGTCTGCAAACAGTGACTGACGTATTGACTGTAAAGTGTCGGAATATTGGAGAAACCACTCGTGACAACAGGGCAGGATGCAAAGACATCTCTTTTACTATCAACTGACAAAGAAAAGCGTGTTTGGGTTGCCTTTTTTTTTTTTTTACCCTCCTCCCGCAAAATAATCTGAGCAAAGTTTTCAAATCGACCCAAATTTGAGCGATTTCAGTGCTTTCTGATTCTACAACTAGATCGGATTTCACTTCCTGTTTTTATCTTCCCCCCTCCCTCTTTTCCTGCCCAGCCCAGATAAACCAAAGGACGTGGCGCGAGCCAGGACTCCCCATCTCCTCCCTCACACCTCCCCTCCTCCTCCTCCTCCTCTTCGTCAGCACTTCTCCCTGTTATATTGCACTAAAGCATTCCTTATTGCCCACACCACACACTATCAGCTTGTTTTTTTTTTGTTTTGTTTTATTTGTTTGTTTTTTCTCTTTTGAAAATTCCAGCTGCTGGTACATTAGCAGGACGCGAGTGGTGGT
>NC_051448.1:15491771-15496667 GCF_001649575.2 Kryptolebias marmoratus | reverse complement strand
CTCCCACAACACAAGCGGTACGAGCACACCTGGCTTAGCTTACTTCCTTGCGGGGGGGCGGAGGGGGGTTTTGAATTGATGGGATTGCTGCAATGCTCGGTGAGGAAAGAGGCAGCCACATCTGGATGAGCTGTCTGGGCAAACAGGTACCCCGGCCTGGCTTCATGTGTCGACTTGCTGGTGGCTTACATTCCCACCCGGAGAATTAACTGCAGCGTTGGGACATTCACAGCTCTGAAAGGAATGTGCAACTCAGGAACGCATCTGGCTGTTGTCAAAGTTCAGCAGATGTGTGTGTGTGTGGAGTGGGGGGTACTTTGATACTTTAAGCTGAGCTGTGGCTGATTTCAAACCACGCTCCTCCTTTTGCCTTTTAACCTGCAAGTGTTTTACTGTCACTCGAGTAGTGTCGGAATGTGTGTGTGTGTTACTTTAGGAAAAAATAAATATATATATATATGTATGTATGTATATATATATATTTATGGAGCCCTCCCTTGATTGCTTTCCGACGCAGCAAACGCCCCTTTTTGGTGAACTATAATGAAATAAATAAAAAGATGTAAAAGTTTTCCACACACACTTAAAGCCATCTTTAACTTTTTCCCTCCATTTGGGCGGCATGACCCAAACGAAATCAAATCTCCCTTCCCCCCCTGATTGTTCAAAGAGGTCATAAATATATATATTCTCCTTCCTGAGACTATTTTATTATGTCGATTTCCTAAAATGGCGTATGCAATATATTTTTTAGACTTTCTATTTTTGAAAATGAACAAATCCAGAAGAGAATATGCATTATTTTTTAGTTCATTTACAGATTAGTTTAAAGAGAAAAAAAAACTAAAATAACTCGTGACAGTGTTAAATAAATGAGGTTTGACCAAATGAAATATAAAAAAAAAAGAAAAAAGGGAAGGGACCTGATGTCTGATGTCGTCTCGTGACCTTCCTCCTGATGAAGTGTACATATCTGAATCCAGGAAACACCGGGCACTCTTTAAACGAGCAAACAGCCAATGCACAGTGTAGTATATTTGCAAGATCTCTAATAATTATATTTAAAGTAAAAGATTATTTAAATGGAGAAAAACTAGAATATATGAAGATGTCAGTTTAACTTATTTGGACAGACTTTTATCCTGCGTCTTTGTGCTGCAGGGTGGAAAACTCTTTGTTTATTTGTAACTTTAGAACCAATGATGACAGAAATGTTCATGTTTTTTTTCTTTAATTATTATTATTATTAATAATCTGACGTTACGGGGTGGAGACGAGACCAAAGTACGCCCCAGCAGACAGGAGAGCGAAGCTGCTCTGATAATTCCCCCCCCTCGTTTCTTTGAATCTTTTTAAAAATAAAACGTCCGGTCTTGACCCGAGGCGACCAGGAAAGGTGCCGTGTCAGAGAGCCAATCGAGCTCCCGTCGATTTACTCTTTCGGGAAAGAGTTGAGCCGTAAATCCGAGGCGGGACAACCCCCAGAGTTCCCCCTCCCCCTGCCCCCGCCTCTCGACACACCAGAGGGCAAACTGGAACTAGGTGGAGTCTGCTTCCTAATTGTCAAGGAGGGGAAAGATTTTTTTCTTTTTAAAACGCTGAGCAGCGCAGATCACTTTTTGTCACAGCAGACGCAAACTTTAAAGCACTTTACTGGGATTTTATGTGACAGACCAACAGAAGTACAGCATAATTGTGAATGAGAAGGAAAATGAAGTTTTAAATCTGAAAAGTGAGGCGCGCATTTGTTTTCAGCCCTCTTTACTCTGATATGGCTATCTAAAATCCAGTGGGACCTGTTTCCTTCAGATGTCACCTAATTAGTAAATATCTGAATGTAATTTAATTTTAGCGTAAATCCAGCTGTTCTGTATAGTGAGCAAACAGCATCATGAAGGCCAAGGAACAGCCCAGACAGGTTAGGGATAAACGTTCATGCGCTCCTTGCTCGTCTCTTTCTGTTTTCAGATGATATATTCAGAGCTTTAGGTGTTGTTTTATAGCCTAACCTGCTTTAATCAGCTCAGCACCTTCGTCCCTGCTCTGCCTGCTTTGGAGTTTAGTTAGAGGCGCCATTTTTTTTTCCTTATTGCGCTGCTTTGTGTCGGTCTGCCACACGAAATCCCAGTGAAGTGCTTCGAAGCTCGTGGCGCGAAGACCTTTTCAAGCTCGCTGGCAGGCGATCGGCGTCGCCATCGCCCGTGCGTCGATCCGTTTGTCCCTGCGGATGGGGGCCGAGACCCACAAAGGGGCAGGCAGAAGCTTTTCGCGACCCTTCGTCAGTCAGCTCCCTCTCCACGCCTGCGTCGTGTGTCGCCGCGGAAATGTCCCCCCGGGAAAAAGCTCGTTGGGCCACGCGGCCAGCCTTGCAAAAATAAGTAAAAAAAAAAGTGTGGGAAATACAGCTTAGATTGTCTTTTTGTTTTGTTGTTTGTTTTTTTGGATTAGAAAGAAATGTGTGCATCAGATAACTGTCCCTCTGTCGGATTGTTTGCTTTGAACTCAAAGACTGTATCCTCCCAACTGATTTAATGTACCACTGAAAGACTATTTATAAATTTGAAGTTCTTTGTGAAACAGTTTCAGCGTGTGTATTTTTTTTTTCACCCCTCATTTTTCTCTCTCTTTTTTTTTATCGAACACATTTCGGTAGGTCAGATTAAAATGCTCCTGTTACATTTATCTGGGCTCAGTAAAACTTTTAAACTCGGTTGAAAACAGGCCTCCCTGCTGTGATGCTGCACAGCGTCCACAGGAGGGCGGCGATTAGACACCAGCCTCAGATTGGTGTCAGATTTTTTTAAGTTTTGAGCAGGATTATGTGCTTGTATGAAGAAAGCAGGAGACGTTGACCCCTCCCCGTCCCTCCTCCATGTCCTCCATCACCCAGAGCCAGCCGTCCCTTCAGACCCTCGCGGCAGCTTGTTAGAGTAAATTGATGTCGTGACGATAAATCAGTTCTCACACTTCGGCCTGGGACGCTGCTCGACAAGCCTCCTGCTCAGTTAATTCCTCTGACTGTCATGTATTTCGTGTTTAAATGAATTTTTCTACTGTTTCATATTTGTCGCGCCCAGAGTGAGCTCTGCTGGTCCCAACGTAAAGACAATGAGACGGGAAGAAAAGAGCCTTAAATGAAAAAAATAAACACATTAGTACTACTATTGCTGAGGTTTTTAATGAATAAGATGTTTAAATACAGGATGTGATGCATTTCCAGCCAACAAAATGGAATTTAGTTTCAAGGAAGTTCGCGAGTATCTCAGCAGATGTTGGAAGTTTTGGAGCGTTTCAAACAAATTTTGGATTTTAACGCCATTCTCTTTAAAAAGAGGCACGTCACAAGTTTTCCTGCTTCCTTTATGTTTGAATGTCTCCCTTATCTTGTGAAAGCAGAATCAGTTCTAACGTTTCGGCGTCTTTCGCTGCCATGTTTAACCGTACAACGTGACCCGAGTTCACCGAATGGCAGCTTTTCACTGCTGGGTTCACAACTTACAGAGATAAACAAGGATTTTTCCCTCAAAATACATGATTTTTAATCCCAAACTATCCCTTTTAGTAGAAATGTTGCCTTTGCTGATGTGTAAATTGTCATTGTGACACAGATGCTGCCTTCGAAGCTGGACGCTCATCACGCTTAGCAAACAATAACTTCATCAGAGGGATTTTGCTCAGAGAGGTTTATATCTTTTTATCCCCTACAAAGACTTCCAGTCCCTTCAGGTTTAATGTCGGGAAACATTACTGCCTCGTTCTTTTTACCACGGCCTCTCAAAGGCCTCATAAAAGGGCGGAATTAATTGCCAACAAAACTGAAGCTCTTAAATGTCTGAAATTGGCAGCGCGTGTTTGTTTTTGTTTTTTATCAACAGGCTTGATGCTGGAAACACGTTTCAGCGGCACGGTTTGGGTAAAACGCAGCTCCTGACGTCCGCCCGTCCTGAGAGGTTTACCTCGGCTCAAAGGCCTGATAGTCGGAATATTGTCTCCGGGAATCCGCGGATGAGAGTGAAATCTGATGAAAAGGACGAGGCTCGACCGGTTCGCGCTCAGAGTCCTTGCCGTGAGTGACTCCCAGCTACTACCACGCCGCATCTCACTTCAGTACCCATGAAACTGAACGACTTGTAGCTGTTTGTGCGTTTCCTACGTTCGGCTGGCGGTGGCGGCCGTCTTGAATTGGGTTGGCTCCAAAGGGGAATCAGACGTGGAGGCGCATCCGGTGATCACTTTCTGAAAGTTTCGCTAATATTGGTCCAGTCCTTTTGGAGATATTTTGCTAACAGACGGAGATCTTGTGCAATCTGTCAGAACATGTGTTGGGAGGATCACTCTCAGCTACTACCACGCCAACTGCAAAGCTGACTGAGCTGTTGCCATGCTCGTGCCTTTTAAGGTCAGCTGGCCGTGGCGGCCATCTTGAATCCAAAAGTTAACCGGTTGCAGGCGTGCGTCCAGTGATGGGGTTCATCAGGTTGGTCCCTGATATATTTCGCTGACAGACACAAGCGCCCCTGCCTGGGGACAAATGAAGTCAGACAGATCAGCGAATGGACACACCTGCTGGAGGAAGAATCAGCCCAACAAACTGCAAGGCAGGCAGAGATTCGCCTTAGGAGGGAGACCCCCCCCCCTCCAACACCAACACCTAACCAGCTTTTCCTCCACCCGTGCTCCTTCCTCCCTCGCTCTAATTACCACATCCGGCTTATTGTCCTCCTGATGACTGTAATTAATCAAGTTCTGCTCCCTAATCCCTGGATCTCATCATCGGGCCTCGGGCCTGATGGCGGCCTGACGTCAGCGCTTTTTGGATGCTGTAATTGTCTCCGCTCGTACGCATTTCCTGCGTGCCGCAGCAAACCAACCCCCCCCCCCCCCCCCCCCCCCCCC
>NC_051448.1:15487548-15491672 GCF_001649575.2 Kryptolebias marmoratus | reverse complement strand
CCCCTACCCCAGTTTTTTTTTCCATCAGGCAGAAGTCGCTCGATGCCGCTTTCCTCCTAACTTGACTCAGAAGGAGAAACAAACAAAAAAAACAAAAAAGAAAAGCCCCTTGTCCTCCGGCGCCACTTGGGTCTCCACGGTTCCAAGGCTGTTCCACCAGCAAGCATTCGTGGAACCAGAATGTTGGTTTCAGGTGCAACGTGCTGGCCTGAAAACGTGACGTCAGAAGGGGTTAGTGGGTGGAGTCGCCGGTTACATCACAAGCGTAGGCGTTATTCACGTAGATACCTCGATGACGGAGTAAGGCTCGGTCCCAAAACTCACACTTCCAGCCTACGCTCCTCTAGGAAGCGTGTTCCCAGTCGAAGTGCACAGAAGGCTTCCTGTGCGCAGGTTACAAGCATGCAGACATTGGAGATCTGGGACAGTACGGGTTACGTCATCGACTTGAAGCCTCTGCGTCGTAACTGTGACATCCAACATGGCGGAACCGGTCGCTGTTTTGGTATTTTAAGAAGGTTTTAAAAGCACAGTTTAGGTATTTTTGCTTTCCAAAGTCACTGCAGGAGATATTTGGCTGTTCAAATGTGTTTTGTTCTGACTTGTTGAATACTTTTAATTCAAAACGTCACATGCAGCGATGAATTGTGGGTAAATACTTCGCCGAAGTCCGCCTGGATGCTTGCTTAGCTGAATGCCAGATGTAGTACACAAAGGGGCTAAAGAACACTCCGGAGAACTGGGACACACTACGCACTCAAACCCTTCATTATGAATGAGCATTTGAAGGACCTGAGGGTGGAACGAGGGTGGGAGTGTGAGTATTGGGACGGGGCCTACCACTTCCTCCTGTTAGCATTTCGTTGATTGCCAAACGACGTCAGCTGCGATGACATAATGTTGCAAATGGTCCAACAACCGAACCTGTTGTTCAGTCTTACCTGTGGAAGACAAGTGCGAGTATTGGGAGTGGGCCTTAGAGAGAAGAGAGACCCATCCAATATGGCGGTGACGCAAGATGCGCTCCAGCACGTAATGAGGCGATTACTTCTACATATATATATGTCTGTGATCACAAGGGCCACTCTATAAAAACAACCCGACCTGCCGTTTTCTGACCATTCGCCGCAGTAACTGGACATAATTTTGACGTTTTTAAAGAACGGCAACGCCGACACCAACACGTGGGGGCCGGCAAGCAGCATGATGGAGCATTACCGCCACCAGCTGGGAGTGTGATGTCAGTTTTTACGATGAACCCACTGGAGCTGTCACCGAGGTGTAATGGAAAACCACCCGGACCGTGCTGTGCAGGCGCCAGTGGGAAAGGGCTAAAAGTCTCCCTCGGTCCTCCTGTCCCCCCCCTCCCTCCACCACAAGCCTTCAAATGGGATTACCGTGTCTCTAATCTGTCCTCTGAGTGACATCACCCTCCACACACACACACACACACACACACACACACACACACACACACACTCACACACTCCTCACAGGACATCAGGTGAGGGAGGGGGGTGAAAGTTGAGTCAAAGCGGACGGGATCAGGCTGACGTCCTCCATCAGGGTCCAGGTCTCAGAGGGGGACGCACACGCATCATGGAGGAGCTGCTGGACCACGGCGAGGACATGGAGGACACCCTGCGGAGGAGGCCCTCACTGAAGGGGAGCCTTTACAGTGACTCGCTGCTGGCGCCGGACACCGACTTCCTGACAGGTAAACCTGGAGAGGGTCGCAGTGTCAGAGCGCTCAGGTTAAAGGCGGATCGATGTCTGAGCAGCATCTCTGCATCCAGGCAACAGAAAAACACAGATAAATCAGTGTCTTCTCATGTGACCGATAAGGACTCTAAGACTCAACAGGTGCATTTAGAAAGCTTTGTCTGGAACAATACCGCTGCTGAAAGGGGGGCAATCATGTCTATGTGTGTGTCTATCTGTTAGCATAATATCTCATGAACCACTGGATGGATTTTAATAAAATATTCAGGAAATAATCATTGGATATACCTCTACAACTGATTAACATTTGGAGTCAACCCAATTTAAGATGGCCGCCACAAACAACTGAGCTGAACAAACACAAAAATGGCTGTAACTCAGTCAGTTTTACAAAAATTGAGCTAAAATTAGGTGTGGTTGTAGCTGAGAGTCATCCTCAACAAATACTCCAAGAGCTACTTACTGCTCAAGATGTTTGCTTAGAACTTTAGCATTAACTCTAAGAGGCAAACCTGTTTGTCTGTTAGCAAAATATCTCATGACCCACTGGATGGATTCTCATGAAACTTTCAGGAAATAATCGCTGGATGTTTATCTACAACTGATTAACTTTTGGAGTTAATCCAACTCAAGATGGCTGCCACAGCCTATTGTCATGAGTCTACACAAAAGTGGTTCTAACTCAGTCAGTTTTACTAATATGGAGCAAATTTTTTTACGATGGTAGCTGAGAGTCATCGACAACACATGTTGTGACATTGCATGAGATCATATTTAATGTTGTCGTCAAGGTTTGACCTAGACTCTGATATTAAAGGCGGTGGGCGATATGCATTCCTTCAGTGTTTAATTACAAATACTATTTATACCAAATCTTTAAAACCAAGTCCTGGTGACATCCATGAGTTATTTGGGATCACAAAACTCTTAAAAATGTTGCATCATCTTCTATTAAAAACAAAGTCTCCTCTCGTTCCACCTGACTAAAATGTTTGTGTTTGTGTTCGAGCTGGGGACGTTCAGGGACGCGTCCTGTCTCTGTGGACATTAGCATCAGTGGACTGATATGTAATGGGACAGCTTGTGCACACACACACACAGTGTGTCAGTTTTGACAGTGCTGATGCTGTTCTCCCACTCAAAAAAACAAACAAGCAAAAAAACAATTTGCAAGCAGAGATTAAAGCACTCTTTATAATAAAAAAAATCCCTTTTTTTTCTTTAATTTTGCCAAACCCAGTAACAGATTTGGATTCCCAAACGTCTGCGGGTGTGCGTGAGTGCACGACTCCGTGCACGTGAGCCCGATTGGGTTTTTTCATCGACAAGCCTGACGGGCCTTCGTGTAACCGAAGCTCCAGAGGAAGCCTCGCTAATTCTCTCCTCCAGCACCGGGATTATGCGCTATTCTAATCCCAATCCCATATGGAGTCACGGGGACGGAGTCACGGGCAGGACAGGAAGAGAGGCAGAAGATCAGGCAGAACCAGATTACTGCCGCTGGCTGAACGCTTCCATGGTTAAAGCAGAAGAACCAGCCGACAGAAGGTGATCACCGCTGGGAGGGAAACTCAGGTCTCTGCGGAGAAACGCCTGGAAAAGGCGCGCAGGTTTCTGACGGCGTCCATGACAGTAAAGTCCTGGAAGCATCAAACACGAGAGCTTTCATCCTGCTTCATTCATTTTGGATTGGAGATCACTCTCAGCCACTACCACACCAGACTTTAGCTCCGTGTCTGTAAAACTGACTGAGTGGTTCAGTGGCTCATGAGATATTTTGCTAACAGACGGACGAATGAACGCAGGCAGGTTCAGGATTGCCTTCCTTTCATAGCAGCAACTTTTTTTTCTTGAGTTCTGAACATTCATAGTGCTTCTTTAAACTAAAAACTTCAGGTATTTAGGTTTTTTTATAAAAGCCTTTTACTTATTCTGTTTTAAAAGTCCAGTTAGACGTTATTTTTCTTTTAAGGTGTTCTCGATCCGTCGTTCTCCAGGTTCTTCAAGGTTTTTAAGCTGCTGTTTTCACTTCACTTTCTGTCCGTTTTTAGTTTTCAGAGGAACAGGCTTTTTTGTTGTTGGTCAAACCACTTAACTCTGATCTTTATCACAAAAAACAAACAAAAAAAGGCTCCTAAACTCAAAGGATAAAGCAGCTTGTCACAAACACATGATTTGTTCCCATTTTATATTTATTTTTTGGTCAAATCTATTAAAAAAAAAAAAACACCAAAATGAATCCAGTTTGAGACATAAAATAGCAAACTTAGCTCCAACAAAGTGAATCTCAAACAACCTTTTCAAATTCTGTTCATCTCCTGAGGACAGGTTTGTATATATATATATATATATATATATATATATATATATATATATATATATATATTTAATTTAAACATTAC
>NC_051448.1:15471188-15487488 GCF_001649575.2 Kryptolebias marmoratus | reverse complement strand
AGAAAACTGTGAACGAAGAGCCAAAGTAAAACTAGGGGAGGCCTGAAAAGATGGCCACCCTTTGGCCACTTGTGCCGACCGTTTCTTTGAGAAAGAACAGTTTAGCTCCTCATCCTGAGCGCCACGCTGCCTGATCTCTGCTAACTCGTTAAGCTAATGCGTTTTTGTTTTTTAATCAAACTAAAAGTTCGGCTTAATTATCAGAGTGAGCTTTTACAAAACAAACAAAAACAATCACTATAGATCAGGAGCAACAGGAGAGCCCTGGTCTGAAGGAGCGAGGCCTCCTCCCTTTAGCTGATTTCAGCTTTTAGTGTTTTGGGGGGAAAATTCTGTTTTTCATTAGCCGATGCCGGGGGTTTGAGGTCAGGAAGTCGACCAGGGTTCTGTGGACGTGTCTGTGATGTTGTGTGTCACTACAGAAATATAATTATTACTGCTCCTGTCAGGAGGAGAGACAGACCGGCTCTGTGTGAGACTAAATATGAGCGTCCAAATGAATCTCTCTCCAGCTGTCAGACTTTGAGTCCTTGTTTAACTGCGAAGTAACACTTCCCCCCTACACTCACTCACACACACACACACACACACACACACACACACACGCGCACACACACACACACACACACACACACAAAACACCTGTTTTTACTCTTTTTTTCTACATTAAAAGACTTCCTCTGGGACGTTTCCTCTCATCCCTCGAACAGTGACATGGGGTTTATGTGTGTGGGCGGAGTCAAAGGGATTACCAGTGGGATTGGGATTAACATTGTACTCTCTGCACACACACACACACACACATGGGTTGAGACAATTCAGGCCAAACTGGGTGACTTCTTTATGTTTAAAGCATTATCAACCCCACCCCCACCTTTACACACACACACACTAAGCAAAAAGGGCTTAAATCTCTGCAAAAACCCCCTTCCCCTCCGTGTACGAGTGTGTCGGACCACAGCAGCGCCCTCCTCTTCGCACTCGAACGCCGTTTGAACGCCGGGAGCGGCTGACCTGTGGGTCCCTTCAGAGGGAGGATGAGGTCCTAGTCGGGGAGGAGGAGATGGAGGGGGAGCAGCGAGGCTACCCCAAGAGGGGCGACGGAATCTGCTCGCGAGAGGAGAAGAAGAGGAGGAGGCCGTCGGGCTCGGCGGAGGAGCAGAGGTCCCACGGTTGCCCGTCAGCGGCCTGCAGCTCACACGGTACCCAGCTCTGATCCACCGGTGGCAGGAGAGGATGGAAAATGAGAATCCCAGAGGGTTGATGTTGTTTCATATTGCTGCTGTGTTTTGACCTCATTAACTTTGTGTGTGTGTGGATATTAGAGGTTAATCCTCTGATTATAGATCTTGTTGACAAAAGAAACGTGAACATTGCTTCTTGCCATTTCTTTCCAGCTGGATTGTGTCAGTAACTTATCTACAGTAGTTCTTGTCCTTTTAGCACCTTTGACTGGCGTTCTGGTTCGTCCATGTTTTGTTTCGAGGCGGTACCGCGGTGACATTAGTGATGGAGCGTTGCTGGGAGGCCCCGCAAGATAATCTGCCTCCTGGTGACACGTGCCACGCGAGCTCTCCCTCGTCTGGTTTTTTTAGTCTGCCTGACTCAACCTTCTTCCTTCCTTCCTCTCCTCCTCTTCCAGACGACCGCAGCTCGGCAGCCAGCGGCCTGGACGTGGCCGACCGGCTCACCTACCTGGAGCAGAGGATGCAGATGCAGGAAGATGAAATCCAGCTGCTGAAGATGGCTCTGGCCGACGTCCTCAAGAGGCTCAACATCTCCGAGGAGCATCAGGCGGCTGCTGCGGGAGGCAGGAGGGCAGCGGGAGCAAAAGGCGAGCGAACATCTGCTTTGAGTTTGCTTATCTGAGGTTTTAAAAAACTGCATTTTTCTCATTTTTGCAACAAGGCCGCAGCTCTTCTGTCGTCCTGGGTGGTTTTAGCTCCATAAATGTCAAACCTTTTCAAAGGTCAGAGGTCAAGGCAGCGGCTCAAACTTTGCTAGAAATGTGCCAAACTATCAAGCGGAGCTGTGGAAGACATACGTATTTGTTTTCAGTTCTGTATTCGTAAGCTTTAGCTTCTAATTTAGGATCTAAAACTTGAGCAGATGTTCTTTAAGAAAGCATTTTAAACACTTAAATTTAAGATCGGTTTGTGTTTACTTATATTAGAAAACCTATTTAGTCGAGATCATCACTGAAAACAAAAACTTTAAAGCCAACATTCAATATCTGTGCTCAAGTTCATCGATTTCTAAACAAATGAACTCTCGTTTAATTAACTTTCCATTTCCTCCTATTGAGCCGACTCTGCCACTTAATAAAAGTAGCTGTTCGACATGTAATTTCTTCTCTTCTTCTTCCCAAATACAACCCGTTTAAAAAGTATTTGGAGGAAATAATCGCGAGTAAAACGCAGCATCATTCAAAATACCGTATTCCGTTTTGGCTCCACCACAGCTCGCTGCAAAGCAGACGTTATGAAATTTGGTGGAGATAAGCAGCCAAACAGAAAGCCACGGACATTTAATCGGCTGTGTTTTCTGCAGGGAGAATAAAGGTCTTCGTTGTCAACAGGGGTTTGTGACAAAAGACAAAATCCACTGAAAGTAAAGTGAAATAAAAAAGAAACCCTCACTGCTAAGTTTGCTATGGTATTAAAGTTAAAGGAAGAATTCACACAAGAAAAAAGCTGCTTTAGAAAGTCTGTTTTTTTCAAATTTGCACAATTTTTGGGTTTTCTTACACATGAAAAGTGAAACTATTTAACTTTAAGTACAAAGTAATGCCTTCTTTCTTGATCTTCTTGAACTGAGACGTAAATGAGCACATTTGAGAGGCTGAATCCAAAGAACAGTGGTCACTTTGCTTCACTGCCTCATTTTCTTTAGGTTTTGAATCCAAGTAACCAGATTTTCTTGTGATCTTTTAGAGTGGTGTTGAGCCGTAGTTCTTCTGAAGGTCTTTCAAAGCTTTTCTTTGGACTTTGTCACCTCCTTTGTCTCAGTACCTGAGCACTTTCAGAGGATGTTTTTTCAGTGTACCTGGTTTTTGTTACCTTTTTAGGAGCTTTGCTGACATAAACGCCTACCTTGTCAGGACCTCTAGTCCTTTTAGGGATTAAAACCCAGTTCTAATATGGTGGAAAGCCATTTTGGTTAGGGGTTAGGTTTAGAGGTAAGGTATGATTTGAGTTTAGGTATGTACCAGTAATGGTGGAAGTCAATCTACAGTCCTAATAAGGATAGATATATAAACTTGTGTGTGTGTCCCTGCAGCCCGGCCCGTGTCTCTGGCCCTGCCCTCCAGGCCTCCCATGGTGACCTCTAGCGCTGCCTCTCTGAAGAAGAGCTCGACGCTGCCCTCCAGCTCCACCACCAGGAACTACAGCCCCACGCCGCCCCGGAGGTGCGGCGCTCAGTCGGGCAGACATTATGAACGAGGAACTGTGTTAATTAGACAGCTCAGGGAGAAGCATCAGGGTCAGATCTGAGGCTTCGCGTCTCATTACCTGAGGATCAGCCAGCTGACTCCCTCCTTTATCCCAACGTGTTCCTGAAACTCAAAGCAATAACCTCAGCCTCTCAAGTACCTTTCAAGTGATTCTGACATTAGATAGTGTTAGTCGTAGAGCATGATAATCTCTCTCTTTGACACCTTAATTGTATAATATACTGATATATTTCCACAGACAAGGGTAAATCTCATTTCACTTTCATTTTCACTGTCAGGATGAAGTAGGATGGACAATGTTTAGAAGCAGCATAGGTTACATTTCTGTCCTCTGTTTGTCACTTCATCTTATCCTCCGTCTTCTTTAGTTTTCTGTCATTTCATGCTGGTATTTTCCCGTACTCTGTATGGTTTTCTTTTTTTCAGTGGTGTGAGGAGCCCGTCAGGGAGTGCGATGGACAGTCCATGTGGGAGCACTAAAACACGACCCACCTCTGCAGCCTCAACTTGTAAGAAGGTCCCGGAAGGGTAAGGAGCCGTCGGCCCAAATCGAGTCTAAATTTGTATAAAATAAGTTGGCCTCGAAAGTCAAATCCCAATCGCCAATGCTAAGCAGTTTGCTTTGAAAAAAAATCATTTAAAATGCTGAGAAAAAAAATGACAATTTAATTTTTGCACGACTGCAGGGCTTTGAGATAACCTGGAACATGCGCCGATGCAACCATTAGGAAGCGGCGGTGCTGCTGGGGTTACAGCACCCCCGCCACATGACTCAGCTGTAACTTTAAACAAATAACAGCAGAAAACATATTTCTTCACAATAGAGACACTAACACAACTTTGTTTGCAGTGGCACGAGAGACAAATAAAAATAACACAACAAACTGAATCTTCACTTCTTGTTCCTGTTTAATTACAAGCTAGCATTAGCATCGACTTAGCTGCAGTAATAAATTTGTTGTTTTTACTTCCGTTTGTAGCGTATAAAATCAGTCGCTCACTTCATACTGTTTAGGAAACATATTTCTGTGTTGTTTGAGTGCATAAGAAACAGATAAATACATTGTAATTGTCTTTTTGCTAGCAACAATTAGCCTGGTTACAGCGAGCGCAACAGTTAGCACAGCTACTGATTTTAGAGTCTTAACTGGAAGAGGTCAAAGTACAACGTGACATCATTCCCGACATCAGAGATAAATGAAACGCAGCACAGGCTGTGTGTGTTACAGATTTAATGACATACAAACTAACAAAAGTAAAAGTAAATAGCTTATAAATGTAGCTAGACATTTCTGTGTGCGTGGTAGCCATATTGGATTTTGAAGTTATATTGAGAGAAACTGCAGACAAGTAATTACTGTAGAACGGGTTATTTGGCTTTAATATCGACCTCGCTGGGACTGTTGCCGCCATGATAAAGTCCACACAAACCTTAAATAACGCTGTCCTGCTACTCTGTGGAAGAATTTTGCGTTGACATTCAAACTTTAGAACGACGGTGTTGACAGTCTTACAGCTTCCACTTCTCTTACTCTTGTTTCTTTTTCTTTCTGCTCCACAAACACCCGCAGTAAGTCCAAGGAGGTGGCAGTAAGCGTAGGTAAGACAACACCACGCAGTTTGTGTTTGCAGTCTCATTTTATAACCGGCTACATTAAATGCAAAGGGACATGACTGCTGAAAGGAGCTGTGATGTTGTTTTTGCTCGCTTTAATAAAATTATTTACCTGCCTCTATGTTTTTGTGATATTTTTGTGCAGGCACAAGACGTGTGACACACTGCAAAGGTAGGCTTCGTTCCTAACAGGCAAATTTTTTAAAAATTCAGTTGATAGAAATTGCGTATGAGCTCTTTTTTTGTTTCATCCTTCATTTTTCACATCTCATATGACTTGTGTGCTCCCTGCCTCACCCCGTTTTTGTCTCTTTTTTTTTTTTTAACCCCATCCCTCCCTGCTTACAACCCCCCACACCCTCACTTCACCACATTTCACCACTTCACTTAGTGACTATGCAGATCTATCTGAGCCCCCTCGCAAGAAAGACTGGGTCTTCTGAGGCCGTCGGGTCTGCGGTGCCCACTGACAGGGGTCCCACGGAGGCTCCTGAGCCTAAGAGAAGGGCCAACAAGCCAGCGATGAAGAAATCAACACCGTCCTTCACCTTGAACTTCCAGAAGACCATAAGCGGCGCGAGCACGCAGCAGGACACGCCCAGTTACAAAAGCCCCATCAAGTCGCCCAGCCAGTACTTTCAGATTTGTTACTGACAACCCCAGAAACGGCTGGATTTTCACAAAATTTGTCTTTTCTGACCAAAACTAACCACTTATTCTCAAACTCTGAACTCAGAACTGAGATTTTTGTGAACATGTTCGATTAATTCAGAAGTTGTGTTTGATGTTTGTTTAGTATGAGGATAGCGGAAAGCTTTTATGCATTTTTTTTAGCTTCTTGAGAATAGTTTTTGTTCCCTTTGTCACTCTCAAACCCGGGTTTCCCCCACCGATTTCTGCCAGTGTGTGTGAGTAAAGTGGAAGATATCCAAATCTGTCTCCATGTCTGTTTACTTTCAGGTCTTTTTTTTGTGTTTGATTGTAGATTCTCGTCAGAAAATCCTCCTTTTCACTGAGCGGAGAGACAATAAAAACCTAGAATCACAAATAAAATGTCTTTTTTTTTTCCTGTTGCGCCAAGAGATCCCGTCGCATTTTTCTTAAACACAGAAAGAAGATACTTCTCTGATAATTGCATCTGAAGAGTCCGCACAAAAAAACGAAAGGCTGCTGATCATTTAGGCAAACAGGAAAACCGTAACAATCAAAGTGGGAAGCTTGAACATTTAAATGGACAAAAAAATACTAGAGTTGCTTGAAAATAAAATCTACTTCCAGTGAGATGCAATACAGCGAGAGTAAAACTCTGAATGAATTATATTTCCGGTACCTTCTATGTGTTTATATGATGAGAAAAGATCCTCAACAGGAATCCTGACAGGAAGGTTTTTGTTTTTTTTTAAGATGTTTAGAACAGATACTTGACATTTTAGTTAAAAGTGATGAAATGAGGACTGTCCAGGCTAGGGGTAGGCAATCCTGGTCCTCGAGGGCCACCATCCTGCAGGTTTTACATGTTTCCCTGCACCAGCACACCTGATTTAAATCAATGGGTGATTAACAGTCTTCTGCAGGACATGAAGAGGTGATTTAACCACTGAATCAGGTGTGTTGGAGCAGGGAAACAAGTAAAACATGCAGGACAGTGGCCCTCGAGGACCAGGATTGCCTACCCCTGGTCCAGGCACACGCAGGTTCAGCGTCCTCCTCCTGTGGAAGTAAAAGCAGAGCACCCCAAACAAACCTAACATCACAGCAATCAGGAATGAAATGATTGAGTCAAACTGACATTTTAAGCTTCTACCATGTGACAGTGGGGTTTGTCGCCAGCCTGCCTGCAGTTCCCCCAACAGCCGACAGAGGCCGCTGCAGCGCCGCAGACCCACAGAGACGGGAATATTTCAGCCATCCCCCCCTCTCCTCTTCCTCTCCTCCTCTCCATGCAGCCTCCCAGCGGTTGGAGGCAGGGTAAGATGGCACCTCGGCAGTCTCCCGTCCAGCCGGCTCCTCCAGCCTCGGAAAGCGGCTCTCCGCCCTCTGAGATGGGTCCGACCGAACCACGACCCGCCACCGCCGCCGCCGCCTGACGCACAGAGAGAGAGGAGAACTGAAAACTGTGGATTACATCCGTGCAGCACACACACACACACACCCCTGACTGACACATCATCCCCCCCACCTTCAACATCAGCGCACCCAGTCGGCTGCTTCCCATCACAGGATTCTTGATCTTTATTTATTTATTTATTTATTTATTTATTTTTATAAATCTGAGCTAAAAATAAAAACAAAGAACTTGAGCTGAAACAAAACAGCGGGACAGCGGAGGAAGATGAGGTAAGAAAGATGCTTTCCTCTTGTTTTTGGCTGCAAGGAAGCTGCTGTGGTTCTAGTTCTCTGAGGAACATGGTTTAACCGGAGGGACTTTAAAAAAAACAGTATTTATTCAGAGGCCTGCGGTGTCTGCAGGGCAGCTTTGAACCCACAGCAGAGGCTCATTTTCCCCCCAGATTCTTCAGCTCCTTCCGCTGAAAATGCCAAGAAGGAAATGTTTGTTTTGACTCCAGCTGCCACCCCTGACTCTCCTGCCGCGCCTCACGTGGAGGAGACTCGTTGTCATAGAAACCGGACGGCACGCGCACCGCTGTAACATCAGGGACCGAAGATGATCGAGGCCCAGATCGGATTAATTAATGATGCAAATCGATCACTTTGGATGGGAGGAGGGGTTCTAATCAGCTAAAGATGTGTCTGTGGGACTAAAAAAAAACCCACCTGCGTGTGCGCACACACCTCCCCGGCCTGAGAGCCAATCAGCTGCGAGCATCCATCAGGGCGCGATGGAGACTCGGCTGCCTCTGGGATGCAAGCCACAGGTTTACTGGCTGCCAGGGAGAACCAATCAGCTGAGACGATACTGAGTCTTTCAGCCAATCAGCTGCAGGGATGTGGGTGAGGCGCACGAGGTGGCTGCTGGGGCTGAAACTGAGGGATAACTGGTGAACTCATCACTGTTCATGCTGTGGGTCACAGATTTATGGATGTGTTTTTACTTCATTTTGGAGGTACAGGTGTTTCAGCAGAGGTGCCTGGTCTAAAACTTTAGCTTATGGGTTTTCAGAGTAGGCATAAATACTTAAACACTGAAAACAAGCGGTACACTGATGTCCCACTGAGGGTCCTATGTGAATGTCTGTAGTTTTTGAGATGAGTGTTTTTCTTGACTGGAATTGAACAGAATTGTCCTTTAGTGTTAATGTTGTTTGAATTCAAGAACTAAAGCATCAAGAGAGACACTCAAACAGACCGATGGTGGTTAGCTGCACAGTTCGACTGAAACTGAGTTTAGAGAAGGTTTTTTCACAAGGGATAGAGTCTTACGTTACATCTTTATTGATAAAGATTTGGAGGGACAATAAATTTACCTTATTGTAAATAATTCACTGTCCGAGGCAGAGCAGAGGCACGTATCCTGGTGATCGGAGGAAGCGATTTGATCAGCACCAGGCACAATGACGGACCCAGAGGGTGGCCGATGGTGGCCACCATAGATTCATCTTGAGCCACCCCAATCCTTTTATTTTGCTTCAAAGTGTAGTGTAGTGTAAATGGAGTGGCTCATTTTCATACATACATACAAACATATATAAATATGATGGCTATCTTAGATTTTGACGTTGCAATCCTATTTTCGATAGTGATCGTACTTCCGCCTAGCTGCCCCCACACACCAAAATGGAAGTCAGTACATCGCTTATTTTTCAAGTTCTACAGCTCAACAGAGACCTCTTTTAAAAAGATTCTTTTCTGCAATAAAAACCTTCATTTTTTACATAAAATACTACTGGAGGGTATTTAACGGGCCGCAAAAATGGGCAAGTAGTATTCACACATTGTCACATATGTTTTTGACATCAAGAAGAAAGGTTTAATAGATGTTTGCGCCTAAACCTAATATGTGTGAAGAAGCGTGTTGAGTCATTTTGGAGGCTCCTGTAAGACAAATGACATTCCCCATCAGCTGTCTTGACGTTGCACTAATTTGGATGCTGATGAGACAGCTTTTGAACAGTGGAGGTATCCACAACATTATGGCAGTTTTTTTTTGCCATCTGCAGATCAGAGCCCCGATCCTGTTTTCTGAAACTCTGTCTATCGTCACGTTCTCTCCGCTCACTCGTGAAACCAAACTAAATCATGCAGTTCACTGAGAGCGTCAGCCCCATCCTGAAATGTCAAGGGTTTTGTTTTTAAGGTCGAACGTGGAGCATTTTCTCATGCAGCTGCTTCAGCAGGCAGCTGTGATTTATCCTGTGCTACATGCAGGTGTTCTCTAGGTGGCAACACAGACTGTGACTCACAACAAGCCGGTTTGAGGTGGATCGCCTGCATGCATGGCTTCAGTCCAAGATGGTGCAGAAATGTTGTCGTTTCCATGTAAGCAGGACGCAAGAAATGAGCTCTGCGATCTGATGGTTCTGAGTTAAATTTTGCAGCGAGTCAGTGTTTTAAAAAAATCTAATTTGATCTATTTCAACCAGTACAACTCTTTTCATTTGCTCTCAGCCGATCAGCGTCTACACTAGATACTTGACGAGGATCCTGCAGTTCAGTGTGTGGTTGTTGCTGTATGAGGACTCAAATGTAAGCCCACAGGAGGAAAAACTCATAATAAAGCAGGACTTTTTAAAACCTGGTAACCACAGGGATCTGGGGCAGCAATATGTGACTTTAAAAGAACATAAGTAACCAGGCAGACACCCTGTGTGGCGCTAAAAGCATTTTCAAGTGAGGTTCTGAACAATTAATATCTTACTATCTTACCTGTTGTAGATAGCTCTCTGGAGAAATAGAGTTTAATAGTTTATTAGTCAATCAACCAGTATTAATGAACACTTACTTCGTGTTTACAGAAGTAGCTGCTGTTGTTTCTCTTCAACTCTTGGCTTCAGGGTCTATTCACTTGGTTGCAATCTGGAGCTTTGCCACTATATGGCAATATTTGCCACACAGTGCTTCTCTGAAGACAATAACACGAAATGAGAGGTTTTTTTCTTTAGTTGCTGATGCTTTTTATGTGACTTAAAATCCTTTCTTAGAAAGCAGAACACAAACTTTCACTGCTACAGTTCAAACCGGTGTTAAATCCACATTTTAAACCAAAATATATTTGATTTGCGAGGTTTTATTTATTGAATGTTACTTGCTGACACCGCTGTGTGTCTGCCTACATGTAAAATGATTTATGGTTGAGTCCTTTGCCTGAACTGGCCTCCCATCACTAATAACAGCTCCAGCTGTTTGAACTGGATTGTTTCGTTCTGCTCCGAGAGCAAAATGGGAAAATCGATTGATCTATCGTTAACGGTGCTGTCTGATGTGTATTGACAGGAGCAGTTGGAGGGAAGTGTGTGACCTACTGTCCAACATTTTTACCAGTGGCTGTGTGCTGAATTAGGTCTGCTGCACGATGTTTAACGGGGCAGGTCAGCGCTCAGTGGATGGATTGTTCTGTTGAAGGTGATGGTATTGTGCATTTTCAATAAAATATTGAGAATATAAATCTGTACTCAAAGGCTCTGGTGCTTGAGCTGAAATAAATCATGAAAATGTCATGGATTATATCCTGCTGTTCCAGGTCAGGAGGTCAGGTTTGTCTCTCAGTCCACCGTCTCTTTACCCAGCTGTGTGATTTGAAGCTGAATAGCTTTTTTTTGACACGCTACTAAGGAATTCATGTTCCCCACCAGCAGAGGTGGTTCCAGTAGGTTTTCTAAAGGGTGGCCAGATAAGAACCACTGTTACTCTTGGGGTGGCACACCAAAACCAAAAGCAACTAGAAGCACTCAGAGAGCGCAAACCTCCGCCAAGGCCTCACCGTCAATATAAAATAGTGTGATCCAGATCATAATCTGGACCATTATCAAAATTTAATCAATAGTTGTTGGGGTTTTTTGTGACAACCCAACAATTCTTGAAAATTTCATCCAAATCTGTTCATTGTTAGGTTTTATGTAATCTTGCTAAGAGACAGATAAACATGACAGGACACATAACTTCCATGGCGTAGGTAACAAATGGGTCACCTGCTGGAGCAGAGACAAAGTTTTAACAAAGGAGTCGCCTGTGACTTTGACCTTTGACCCCATGACCTTGAAATCAATAGGAATCATCCATGACCCGTGAGGCGTCCAGCTGTGCAGTCTGACATTCCTGCGTTACACAGTTGCAGAGTTAGAGCACAGGAATCACTTGTGATGTTGACCTTTGACCTTGAACTCTCGGATCAGCACCAAATTGGAATCACTTGTTTCTTGCGCCATGTTTGACGTTTCCTGAAAATGTTCATGAATATCCATTATTAACTTTTGGAGTAATCACCACTGAAAACATGACCTCCATGACAGAATTTCAAGAGTTTTACGCTGTTATCATGTATAAGATATTTGGGAGGTTCTGAATCACCTTCTGGTATAAATCTGCTTTGGTTTTTTATTTTATGGTTGGTATTATAAACTTAGAACAGCACAGTCAAGGAAGCTTAAATTCATATTTATTATTGAAACTAGAGTCTCTCAAACAAATGCATATCTCCTACTGCCTTTCACATCAAAGTTTTAAACAAAGATCTTAAAGAATCTGTTAGCACTTGGAACAGGAGGTGAGGATGACTCTCAGCTACTACCTCACCAAGTCCTAGCTCAGTAGCTGTAAAACTGGCTGAAGTATAGCAATTTTTGTGCCAACTCAGTTGGCTGTGGGGGCCTTCTTAAATCAAGTCTGGGATCACAGTAAATTTAAAGGAGGGGCTGTTGCCCCCTCTGGCCCCTCCATGGTGGCACCCCTGCTCAGCAAGATAATGTTTTAGAATGAACTCAGGCTGCGGAGCAACATAAGTGAAAATATCCAGTTTTGACACATTTGGGAGGAAGAATTTCAAAAAAATATTTTTAACTGAATTATGAAAAAGTCCTCACTGTGTCTCATTTTGCTGTACGGGTCACATGCTGTTGGCCAACATCTTATCTCTCTGCTGTTGAACTTTGCTGTGACCAGACCCTTCAGTAAGGCCTTCCTTCCCTTTCCCCACTACAACAATAAAACAAAAAGTCAGTTTAAACATTAATGGTTTTGCTGAGGTCTCCAGGCGTGTGTGTGTGTGTGTTGCGGTGGCAGAGGATCAGAGTGTATCCGTGACGTGGGGCTCAGACACACTGCTCTGGTTTGGTCGGCGATCGGTTTGACCTCAGGTTTAGGCCACAGCCTCAAACGTGACGAGAAGCGAGCAGGGCAGACGTGACAACTGTGGCAGCAGCGCCGTGCGAGCGCGGCAGGATGTTCCAGCACGTAACTGCGGCCTGACACGGTCCAATAGAGTCGGCCCCGGGGCGCGGTGGGCGGATGTGACAGTGTCGTCATGGAAACGTGCTGCTGACGTGTGCGAGGGCACAGGCGAGCATCTTGGCGTTTTGTGGGAAACACTAAAGGACGAAAAGACCCAAAGCAGCTGTGTCTCGTCTTCGCATGCGCCGGACGCGCTGATGATCTATTTCTGCTTTTGCACGATTCTGTGCTTGAAAACAACTGTTTTTGTTGAAATTCTGTCCAACATTCACAAATTTATTAGCTGAAATAAGAAGTCTGAACAGAAACGGTTCTTTTTAGGTGACAGCATTTGGGTTGATGAGTCATAATTATGCATGCTGAGACATCCAGAGGCAGATCAACACAGACGTTGTGTGTGTGTGTGTGTTTGAAAAAGAGATAATATAATCTTTGTGAATGAGAGTGAACTCGCTCCCTCTTCCTTCGCCCTACTTTCTCCCCTCCTCCTCCTCTGTTTCTCTTATCTCCCATTGGTGTGGAGCAGAATTAAAAAGCCCGGCTCGTCTGAAGCTTGTGTGGGTCTGTGTGTGAGTTTGTGTGTGTGTGTGTGTGTGTGGTTGTTTGCCACTCACACTCAGTCCTCGGGCTTTAGAAGATGAGATTGGGTGAGGTAAACAGAGGAAAACAGGAAAACGTCAGGGATTTTTAACCTTCTCTGTGTCCCACCTCTCACACTGATTTAATCCCTCCTCGTCACCTCGCGCCCGTGAGGATTCAGGGTGTTGATGGGATGAAGGCAGCGGGAAATCAGATCGAGGCACGGTTTACATGGCGCCGATTTTTCAGTGAAACTGTAGCTTTTCTGCTGCGGTTCGGCCGGTGGTGTACCCAACAACAGGCCCCGTTTTCTCTGAAACCAAAGCTTTTTGAATCCGGGTCTCAGAGCGGAGGTGTTTTTCAGGAAACGCCTCACAGAGGTCATTATCATTATCATTATCATTAGTTTTTCCTGCGCTTACACCAGGAGATGAACAACAGTAGTAACAGCGGACAGCAGAGGGCTGATTGTGCTGCTGACCCGAAGTCATCCTCTGTCCAATCAAACATTCATGTATTCACCCTTTTTGGATGTAACTGTTTCAATGCTCCAGACTGCATGCTCGTCTCCTTGAAAGCCTGGCATCAATGCTGCCAGAAATACGATAATTACCGTTTTTATAAGACAGCTTTAGGGTCAAGTCCCCCTCCTTTTCTGTGCACATGTCCGCCAATCACAACACTTCCCCCCATCTCAATCAGCACAAAATACAATGTTTTCAAAATGCCAGTACTTATCTGGCAACCCTGCCTGACAGATTCAGTGAGCACATACATATAAATGTAAAGGTGTTTTTTTTCTTGTTGCTTCTTGCCACAAACTTTAAATAAAAGATGTATCAGGAATCAGGAAATAGGGGCCTGAAGCGTTTGGTCACAAAAGTTTTATTGCAGTAAAAAGCAGGGGTTTGCAAACTCTTCAGCTTCTAACCATTAAGATAAGAGACAAAAGAACAGATTGACAAAAACAAAAAAAACATTTATATTTGGAAACTGAGCTGACTGTTTCATTCACAGCTACTGACAGATGTTAGGCTGTAAAACCAGATGTTGCATTAAAGGAAATTAGCATATATTTAAAAAAAAAGTTGAGATTTCTGCAGAGGATTTCTGATGCTGTCGGAGCAGCTTCTAAAAGTCTCGTATTTAAGAAACAAGAATTTAAAAAAGAAGGAAAAACAAATCTGTAAAGACCTGACTCAGATTACATCTGTGTAATAAAGTGAGTCAGTCGGTTTAAAGGCTGATTATTCCCAATGAAAGCTAAAGAAAATGAGATGCACTTGAACGCAGTTAAAAGTCGCTGATTGTGCTGATTACAGATTAACCCTCCTGAAGCCCTCGTAATGACGAGAGGAAGAGAAGCTCTTGTAGCTTCTGGTCCATTTGACCCAAAGGCTACGGGAGAGTTAAAAGGGTAAAAAAATATTATTCATAACCCCAGTATCATTTGTTCCTTTTTCCTTTTTATCACTGTCTTTGATTTTGAGGAGTTCTTGTCCTCTGTGTTTGTCTCTCACAGACGCTGCGTGTCAAACACAAGGTCAGGTCTCCCGCTGCGAACGAGAGGCACACACACACACACACACACACACACGCACACACACACACACACACACACACACACACACACACACACCTGTGCTTACTCAGGACGAGCCAAGGTGTCAGATGGGGATGAGTGTCCTTTCCACCTTCCTCCTCTCGTCTTTCATCTCCTCTTTTCTCTCTCCACCCCTTAGTTCTCCTCTTCCTCACTCCTTTCCTCGCTGTTTCTCTGTTTCCGTCCCTCCCAGGCGTTAAACTCGCAACTAAATCTGTCCACCTGCCCTTTTCCTCTGCGCCCTTCCCAAACTGCACCTTTTGTTTCAACACAACCCTCCTCATCCCCTGTTTGTCGAAGACTCCTCTCCTACGGCACCAGAAGAAGTCACGGACGACCGGGAAACCACGTTTTCTTCTTCGATGCTCTGCTTAGCTCACGCTCTTCGAGGAACAAGATGTTTCAAAAATGAATGCATAATTTTGAATTCAAAGTGATAGTGTTAAAGCGATGCAGAGCAAGGCGTTTAATTTTTTAAAGGTTCTGGGACCAGAACGACTCAGAACAAGACAGAACTCAGGGTTTGGCTTAAAATGAAAGACGTTTGCTGTCGTAGTGGCAGCAGGAAACGAGTGTGTAGGGTTTTACAGACTTCAGAGTTAAGGAAATCCTACAAGCTTGGTTTGAACGTGAAGCAAACAGTTCAGTAACAACAACAACAACCTGGACAGATTTAATGAAAGTAATCCTTAGTTTTACATCTTCAACTGACTTTTAGAGTTATCAACCCAAATTAAGATGGCTGCCACAGCTAATAGACCTTAAAAACACAAACATGTCTACAATTCAGTCAGTTTTACAGATGTTGAGCTAAATTTTGGTGTGTGAACATGCCCTGAGAGCTAACAGATCACACAAAACCTCTGTTTGCCATTAACTAATGGAGTCAGTTCTGTCAGCAAAATATTTAATGAACAACTGGATGGATTTTATTTAACCTGGCTCGGTGGTCAGTGCCGCGGTCTTGTAATCCTGAGGCCGCAGGTTCAAGCCCAGGAAGGGCGTCCAAATTGCCAAATCGTTTGTGTGAGTTTGCTCGCTGGGGTGACCCCTGAAGAAGGGAGCAGCTGAACGAACTTAAGTTTTTTTTAAAAAGCAATCCTTGGATGCATATCTACCAAGATGAACTTTTCTAGCCAGCCCAATTCAAGATGGCCGCCACTGTCAGCGGACCGTAGGAGACAAAAACTGCTACAGCTTTTACGGATAATAAGCTAAAAGGGAGTAGTTCAGAGTCATCCCCAACACGAACGCTGAGCACCAACAGATCAATCAAGATCATGTGATATTTTCAGGGGTGGAAATTAAATATTTTGTCCACCAGCCACTATGGCTGGTGGACAAAATGTTTTACCGGCCACTCAAATATTTTACCAGCCACTATTTTTTGTTGTGAAAAAAAGTTATTTCATATGATGATGATGATGAAGCAGTTGTGCTGCCCTACAAGCTGAACAACACCTCTTTCTGGACACTGCATGGAAATAACTAGACTTTTCTTATTTTATTTTAAACCATTAAAAGATGCATATCTGTACATAAAAAATTCAGACAAGTTAAATTTATTTCTGTAGAGTGTTTTTGAAGTATTTTTTTGTGCTTTTGTAAGTTTTTGTATGTAAGTTGTAATGTTTTTCAGACACTTGCTGCTTTTAATGCACAGATCTATTTGTGCTATCCGCTTATATTTAACAGGTAGGATATT
>NC_051448.1:15419448-15470230 GCF_001649575.2 Kryptolebias marmoratus | reverse complement strand
ATATGTCAAGAGGACAAATAACACCTTTTCTGTTTAAATTGCCAACCCGCCACAGTGGCGTGTGTGTTGATCAAATTCACCCGCCACTTCAAATATTTACCCGCATTTGGCGGGTGCTAATTTCCACCCCTGGATATTTTAAAAGAAAAGGCATAAATCCCTAGCATGAAAGGTGGCGGGTGATATGCATTCCTTCAAGGAATTCCAGGCCTTCATTTTAAATCGGTGTTTATAAGTTTTTTTGTGCATGGTGACACATTTTGCTGCAAACGCTGTAGTCAAATACAACGATTATATTCCAAGATTTGAAGTAGTTCCAAAAACACAATTTTTTGGTCACCAAATATTGTAAAGCGGAACATCTGCTGCGTCCTCCGTCCGTCCTCCCCAGTCCTGCGGAGGAATCTGTGGAAACGCCTGCTGGGAAGACGGCAGCACAGATGTTACTGATGGGAGCTGAGTTGTCAGAGAAAGAGGCCGTGGAACGTGTCCGCTTTCTGGGCCGTCAGAGGAAAATATCCGAGGGATTTGTGTTGGACCTCCTGCAGGGATTAGTGTTCGCGGCCTCGTCTTTGCTTTCTGTACATCATTTATAATCTATATGCATCCGGGGAGATGAAGAACGGAATATTAAACGCACACAGAGCTCAGCGCTTTATGGCGACTTGCTCACTTTCACCTACATGTTCTCATTACCGCTCACTGCTGAAAGATATTGATCTCAAATTAGTTGTGGTAGTAGCTGAGACTGATCCACTACTGGTAACAGATTGTGCAAGATGTTTGCTTAAAATTTTACCACTAACTCTCTGGATTAATCTCTTTCTGTCTGTTAGCAAAAAATCTAACGACCCACTGGACAGATTTGAATGAAACCTTTGGTAAACAATCACTGAATCTACATTTACAACTGATTAATGTTTGGAGTCAACCTCATTGAAGATGGCTGCCACAGCCACCTGAACTTTAAAGCACAAAAATGGCTAATATTCAGTCTTTTAAAAAAAATATTGTGCTTAAATCTGATGCGACAGTAGCTGAGAGTCATCCACAACACCTGCCCTGAGCGTGCCTTCTCACAAAATCGCAGGAGACTGTAAATAATGTACATCTCTTAATATTATAATGATCTTATTAAATATCCAGCACACAGCACGCGTTTGACTGTTTATATTAAATGTGTTAACAGCCAAGCTGCAGCAGATGGTTTTATTTATTTTCCTCCCTCCACCTGCATCACTTTAGATTAATGAACATCATGTATAAGCTGCCAGAGCGGTCTGTGGACATAAGCACTGGTGTGTGTGTGTGTGTGTGTGTGTGTGTGTGTGTTTCTAGCTCCACCCAAGCCTGGCATGCCTCGTCAAATCATACGCGAGGAAAAGACGGGGGCCATCGGATGAATTAAAATCTGTCGCTCGCCTCTGTTCCATCTCCGGCTTACGCATCCCCGCCTCGGCCAATCAGGCTGCTCAGGAGAGGAGGGGAACTGTGGGTAACATCAAGAGGAGGAGGAGGAGGAGGAAGGGCGGCAGCCAGCCTCCGGAACTGGCAGCCCATCTCTCTTGTCACAGCTGGGAGGAGGAGAGTGGAGAGGATGGAGGGAGGGAGAGGAAGGGAGGAGGTAATCCAATGAGATGCGGGAGGGGAGAGGCAGCGCGAGGGCAACGCCTCACAGCATCGGGAAGCTCTCCCCGTCTCCATCCCTCTAAACCCCCCTCACCACCACCAACACCACCACCTCACTCCACCCTCCTCTTTCTTCTGTCTCTGAAGCGTAAAGCAACCAGAGGACCCTCGTTTCCCATTCAGTCCTCTGGACCTGAGCGGTGCCCTTATATCTGGAGCGGCTCTTTTTTTTTTGATTTTCCTCCACTTCTTTGCCTAAAGTCGTTTTTCCCTACCAGAATGAGTCGGTGACCAAAATCGAGATCTACCCTCCTGGTTCTTTGGGATGCGGCGCCTTCTGCCCGAGTCATCTTTGTTCTTCGGCTGCTGAGTGTACAGTAGCTGCTAGTGGGGAAATAGGTTAGTGTGCCTGCTCGGCGGCAGACAGCAGAGGTGACTGCGCGTTGGCTGCACGGAGGACATGATGAGGAAGGGGATGTCTTCTCGACGGTAGCGACCTTTAGTCCGGCAACCGTCTGTGGGGAATGTTTCCGCCCAGCTCCAACCTTTAACGGGAGTGTCAGCGTCTAATTTTGGGAGAGACAAAGAGAGGAGAACAAAAAAAGGGAAGCCGGGGGACGAACACAGACTCTTCTTCTTGGATTTTTTTTTTTAAATTTGTTTGTGGCTACAGGACAGGGCTGACCTGTGCACCTTGCTTTGTGCCCTCACCATGGACATCAACCTCCAGTCGCATCGGTTCTACTTCCCCCAGATCTACTGCGCTGAGCCGGGCGTACAACCGCAGCTCGCCGAGTTCAAAGTCAGGTAAGGCTCCATCGGTGAGTGGGGTGTCTGACCGAGTCTGGTGAAATTTGGTTACAGTCTCGTGATTGTGTTTTCCAGCAGATCCCCCCCCCACCCCACACACATACACACTCCACCCTCCAGCTGCAGCAATAAAAGGCGACTCAGTGTGACGCTGCGAGCGGCTTGTTGCCCTTGCAAGGGGGATGGGGCTGGATGCTAATGTACCAGCTAGCTGTGCAGAAAAGTGTCAGGCTCCTGGGAGAACCAGGGGCCCTATTGATGGCCGAAGACGGAGCTTGCCAAGTCTGGACAGAGAGGGGTGGGGTAGGGGGTGGTGGTGGGTGGTGTGTGCTGATAGTGCCACAGTTGTGTTATGTTTCAGGCATCTGTAGCCCTCTCATTGGCTCATCGGCTGCATGGCTCTTTTGTTCTCTCCACGTTTGCACTCCTCCGTTTCTCTTTTGTCGCCGGTTTCCTCTCCGGTCAGGGCCAAAAGTGATCGCGGGTGCCTTCGCTTGCGTCCGCAGCCAACAGGCAGGGGTGCATGCCGTCATGCTTGCGGCGTTCGTGACGACGCATGCTCAGACACGCAACAGCTTCCCCCCCACCACCACCGCTGTTCTTTGTCTTTCGGCGAGGTGCAACCGGGCTGCGCTCAGAACTTGGACCTTTGGCTTTGGAGGTGGTATGAAAAAATGGAAGGGAAAAACACCTCTGGGAGATGGACGTTTGTCCCCCCAGCGACGCCGCCGCAGCCCATCCAGCCAACGGCGTCCGCAGCTCGAGATGTCCCCATAATCCCATGTGCGATCCATTAGACGATTTCTCCTCTAACACCTCTGATTAGTGCAGCTTTAAGCGACTCAGCCAGAGTTTTTGCTAGCGCTAAGCAGCTTTTCGGTTGGCCGGGCTGCCATGCTGGTGGAGCAGCTATTTCAGGTTGCAGTTGTGTCAGTATCGCAGCCTGGCAGAGCTCCCCGATGGCGCCGCGGGAGTCTGAGGTTGGTGGACGGAACCAGCAGGACGAGGAAAGGCGCCGGTGTGACACTTCGGTTTGGATTCCAGATTCCAGAAGAATGAAACGTAATGAACGAAGCCAAGATTTTCACTCTCACATGTCATGCTTGATTGGCGCTGACAGCATTTCATCGTCTGCCAACGTAGACACTACTGGAACACCAGAATAATTTGTGTTCGTCTCGAACTTAAACGTGAAGAAAAACCTTCAGTCTCGCGCCATTTCCTGCAGGAACCTTTCCTCTGTGTGCTTCTCTGCAGAGATTAAAGTGTGGTGTTTTATTTATTTATTTTTTTTACAAAACTAATTCAAGCAATCATCTTTCGCAAATCCGATTTTATGCAACGGATACTAATGCAAAGCAGAGAATTTGGAAAGCACAAACACGCTGGATATGGAGACGAGTTCTGCTCATTTTTTTAGTAATCGCCATGGTTCAATTGTAGATTACCTGAACTTGGAAGGTTTGTAAAAAAAAAGGAGATGGACGTGGGAGAACTGCTTTGGTGGAAACACAACAGGACTGCTTGTTTTCACAGCTCCATCCGTTTAGAGTTTCAAACCAAAGTTTGGCATCCAAACCGGTTTTCAGCACAAGTAGGTGAACTAACAAAATGCATTTAACCTGGTCCACAATGACCATAGCAGCATATTTAACAAACAATGTGCATTTGGAGCTGCAATAAGCGCCAAAATCCCAGTGTGTGCTCAGAGAGGCCTGTAAGGATCACGTTATATCCTGCAGCCTGTGTTACACTGTAGGTTTTGATATTCACAACCCTCTCAGGTACTCAGGCTTTAATATTTTTGACTGAAGCTCAGCAGACTGAGAGTGAAAAAAGTCAAATCACCTAGTCTCTTTTTTTACCATTTACCATAAAAAATTCACGTGGACTCAGATCTTTATAGTCCTCATTAATGCAAAAACAAGCTGGAGCTAATAAATACCTGTGAGGTGTTTATGCAGGACTAACGAACTGAGTAAACCTTTTAGAACTGCGCTCAAAAACTCTCATTTCCACAAGCGTTTGTGGGGACTTTGATGAGTGTATAAATGAGGTTTATGTTGGTTTTTTTTTGAGGGAGCATTGAGAGACACTTGATGATCCATCTCTCCTTCCTTTTGCAAGGCGTGTGTCCTTTAAAATTGGTTTTAAATACAAAAATTAGACTCGGTAACAGTTAAAGCCCTCTATTGCAAAGCAAAACCGTTTTGACCACTCATTTATTTAAAAAGAAAAAGTAAATATGATGTGGTTTGATTGTAAAATTGAAGGTGATTCAGCTGATTTGTTCTTCCTAAAGCTGGGAGTGTGACGCAGAAATCGGACAAAACCAAGAAATCATTTCATGGTTGGCTTCTTTTTTTTGAGAGCGTCTGAAATGTTAATAGCGCAAAAAAGTGGTTGTTTTCATTGTATCGTCACCTGCGTTAAGCTAGTTAGAGTTGGATTAAAGACCCGAGAGCAGACACTGGAGAGAGAAAAAAATAAAAACCAACTGAGACAAAGAGGGAGAGCAGACGTGAAGGAAACGAGACGAGGAGGAGGGGGCAAGATGGTTGGAAAGGCATCGCTCAGCAATACAGAGAACTACAAGAGATCGTCATTTTAAAGGAAATGAGATAAAAAAGGAAGAAGGTGGGAAAAAATATGAATGTTTTAAACCAGAATTTGGAGCCATATGCCTTGAAGAAACCTACCAAGCACCAGCCTGGGCTCTTTGGTCACCCATAGGATAGCCTGGTAACCATGACAACGAGCTGGTTGTGTGTGGTCATGGATGCACAGAAAGGCTCGCATACATCCTGAGAGAGCGGGAGACTCTTCCGGCTCAGTGGATCTTCCAGCAAAAAGCCACTAATGATGCTGGTTTGAACTGGTTTTGTTGCTCAGGTCCAGTTTTAGGAGGATAAATAAATAAATGAAGATCGCCATCAGTGATCAAGTCGTTTCACTGTGACAGAGATGGGTTTGCTTCACGAAACAATAAAGCCTGTTTTTTCTATGCCATCAGGGACAGACTGAAACTGCCATGGTTTCATATGTGACTAACTTAAAGGGCCAGTCCGGTCATTTTTGAGGTCATGTTCTGCCTAATAGTGATCAACATTTAGCACCTCATCAGTGATATCAATCATAGAGCACAGAGTGTGGAGAAGGAGGCAAAAGTCTTCCTCTAGGCTAGGCTAATGGCTAGACAAAAGAGTGCCATGATTTAGGCTTTTAAAACAAGTCTTTCACAAAAAAAACTCCCAAAAAACAAAAGAACGCCACATAAGCTATTAATAAACCTCTACACTTTTGCATGACACAGCCTACGTGTGCTGGGCGTAAACAGTCTGTGTTCATCATGATTCTGCTGAGTGTATCCAACCGCTGGGAGAGGAGTGACCTTTTTGACTGACTCATCAGGCAGATTCTAACGAAACTCTTAGAAAATATTAATTAGATGTACATCTGCATTGAATTATCTTTTGGAGTCAACCAAAATGAAGATGGCTGCCACAGCCTATCAGCCTTCGCAAACACAAAACTGGCTATAACTCAGACATTTATACAGGTATTCAGCGAAAATTTTGTGCGGTAGTAGCTGAGAGTCATCCCCAACAAATACTCTGAGCACACGCAGATTAAATGAGAATTGCTTTGTTTAAGTTTGAGTATGGAGAACCGTAGAATTTTAAAATGCTGTTATTAACCCTTTCAGAGGTGGTTTACATCTGAGTCTTGCATCGGATGGATGGATGGATGGATGGATGGATGGATGGATGGATGGATGGATACTTTATTGATCTCAGAGGGAAAATGATAAGACTCTGTGTAACTTACAAACAACTGAAAACTTCAGGGGTTCCACGGGTCGGGCGACAGCAGCTCATGAGCCAAATCTGGCCCGGGGGCCACCAGTTGACAGTCCCTGTTTTAGACGTTATGGTCTTCACTCCTCCATCACGATGCAGTCTCAGTTCTCCTGCAGCATCCCCCCACCCCTGTAAAACACTGTGTTTATTCACCTTGAAAGCCTTCGGACCTAAGTGCTGCTGTGATGTTGCTTACTGCTCCAGGATTATGACTTGGGATGACGGAGAGGCTTTTGGCTTGGTCGGGATTCCCAGAGGAGACCGAATGTCTGCGTTAGTTCCCCCCCTCCCCGCTGCAGCGTGGCCTGAGAGATCAGAGTCGAAGGCTACCACGAGCGAACGAGTCCAACAGACAGCAAGGTGCGACTGTAATCTGCAACTGAAAGCACTTAAACTAATGGCCTTGGGAAAACGCTCACCTTTAAAATGGATCATGTGTAAACCCATCTGCAGTGTGTGTGTGTGTGAGGCCTCACAGTAAAAAGGCATCATGGGGAACAGGAGACCAGGGGGCCATGTTTATTTCTTCCTACCCTACATTTGTTCCTCTTTTACTGCCTTTTAGACAATCTAGCAGTTAATATTCCAGCTGTGTTCTCACCTCTATTTTTGGGACTTTTTTAAAAATGGAGATGCATACATTTTTAAAGCCACTGCTGCTCCATTTCTTCTGCATCTGTCTGCAGCCTAGATTTATCTCTCGGCCTCTGACTTAATCTTGTTCTCTCTTCAGCCATTTTACTCACACTGCGTTTCTCCGGGTTTCTTTCTCCTCCTGCGTCGTCGCTCGTCCTGGCTCCGTGTCCTCTCAGCGTGAGGTCCGAGCACTTTTGCTCGTTCAGCTGATTCGCCAGAGCCTTCCCTCCGGCATGCAGTCGCCGGTGTGGGAGCCCGACTTCTCCGGCCCGTCCGTCGTGGCGGTGCACGCCTTCGGTTGGACGGCCTGAGGCTCTGGACGCAGCACGAGACATTTCAGGAAACACTCATTAAAATAAGACTCCCACAAACAATGAAAGTACACAGGAATGTGTGGGTCTATCCTACAGCTTTTAGTTCTGGGAAGGAAAAAAATTAAAAATACATTTACAGCTTGGCAGTCCGATCCTAAAACAATAAGATCTTCTAATTCAACTTTATGGATAAATGAAACACAGATGCCAAATTTCTGACTGTTTTTCCACCTTTTGCTACAATTCAAACACTTTAAGTTTATTATTTTTTTCTCTAATAAGTCTAGATTTTATTCTCTACAATGAAAAATGAGGACGGATTTTCAGAGTTCTGTTGATTAAAGAGAATATTTCATTTGGTCATGACAATGAAACCGTAGATCTGCTGCTTCCTGCTTTTATCGGTGCTGCTTCAGAGGTTTTTACATCTTCATCTGAGTCCACTTGTGACTCTAACTAAAATAAAAGAACATAATTAGGAAAGCGTCTGCCTGTCTGGACGAGGCGAAGAGCGTGCAGGCAGAGTCACTTCTAGGTGCAAACCAGATGAAAGCACCTGCATTTCAAGTGTGAACAAGTGCCGATTTCTTGCTCTGACCATTCCAAAGACCAACATTTACTGATGAAAGAAACAACGTTCTTTGTGTGGAAGTCGCACAACACCTCACGAGGCACAACTCCCCACCAAAACCAGCTGGAAGTTTCCTAAAAGTTTCCCTGCCGTTATGAGATGCATAAACCACAACAGGAATCGGCTCATTATTACCATCCCCGCGGAGAAACAGCAGCCCGTGTTTGCGGCGACGTTCCTCCGTGATGGAACGGGAAATCGCGAGGGACAGGGATGCGGAAAACCTGCAGTGACCCAACCAGAGCATGGATCGAAAGCTGAAAATAACTCTCCACTGATGGGATAACTGCGATTCACTTTTTAATGCGGATGCTTCTGTTATGTCCGAAGATTTTTTGGGATTTCTTTGCGAAGAAACAGAACAGAGTGGGAACCGACTGTAAAGCGAGCACAAACAGATCCAGACAGAGCTGCTGTTCCCCACCTCATGGCCTTGTGGGAAGATGAAACAACACAAAAGTCATATTTTCTTACAAAGCTATTAATGAAACAAACTTCATGTTTGTTGGCCAAACATTAAAGCCTAGAGAACCTACTCTCATATTAAACTAGAGGCTCTTTGCTGAGCCTCTAGAAGACAAGCCCAAAGTCGGCATCGTCTTTCTTTTAGGAGAGCGGTTAGAGCTCCTGCAGTATTCCAGCACCGCTCCCACGTTCAGATGCGGATGAATTGGTTGGTAAACTTCCGCAGTAATCGGAAAAGCACAACCTGAAAGGCTCCAGTTCTGTTGAATCAGTCCCACAAACTTTGGGGCTCGTCAGCGTCCATTTTGTAAAGTCAGTAGAGACAGTAAAGTCCTCCCGGGTCTTCTCCCACTGATTCGAAACGGATGGTGCCATCAGGAGGGGACGCACCTTGACCTTAGAGTTCAGCTTGAAGGGATGGTTTCCTCTGCTGTTTTTTTCCTAACCTCTGCACCATCCATCTGACCAGCCCGGGGCCGCATTTCCTCTTGCGTCCACATCTTGAGTGCTTGGCTACAGTCCCGTGAACTCCATACTTTAAAGTAACGCTGGTAGCCGCATTCATAAGGAACATGAAGCTGCTTGGAGATGATCTTGTCGCCTTTACCTTTAACGTGGACACCTAGAATCTTTATCCCCGAGCTCCTTAAACAAACTGTTCAGTGTGGCCCACAAAACCACACAAAACTACACCAAACTACCCGGTAGCTGTTTGCTCCCTTTTAAATATGAGATAAAAACCTTGAAAGCGCGAGTGTGCACGCCGACGTGCGCTTCAGTTTTCTGCGACGTGTTGTAGATTTGTTTGGTTTAAAGAAAAAAGCCCTGTTGTTACAGCATGAGCTGAAAATCTGGTACTTTTTTCCTTTTTAAACAGGCTGCAAGTCATTATCGCTCCGCTACCAAAAAACTACAGTCGTTGTCTCTGTCTTCATGTGTTTGTGTCTGTTAGCAAAATATCTCATGAACCAGTGGATGGAATTCGATGAAACTCCCAGATACTAATCTGTGGATATTCATCTACAAATGATCAATTTTTGGAGTCAGTTTGATTCTAAATGCGTGTCAGAGCTGATTAACTGCGACAAAGACAAAAATAGCTATAATGCTGTAATTTTTGAAGACACTGAGCTACAATTTGTTGTGGTAGTAGCTGAGGATCATTCCCAACAAATACCTCAAACTGATTGCATGAGAAATTTGTTTAAAATTGCCTTAACTTTTGGAGTCAACCTTGTTTGTCCGTTGGCAAAATATCTCATGAACCATTGGATGAATTTCAATGAAAGTTTCAGAAACTAATCAGTAGATGTACATCTACAACTGATTAGCTTTTGGAGTTAATCCACTTTAAGATGGCTGCTCTAACCAACTGAATTTAAAAAACACAAAAATGACTAAAACTCATCCGGTGTGATGGATACTGAGCTAAAATTCAGTGTGGTAGTAGCTGAGAGTCATCCTCGACACATACTCTGAGTGCTAACAGATAGTGCCAAATAAAACAGCTAATACTCTGGAGTATTGATCTTAGTTTAAAACCTCTGGCTCGAAAGGCAGCAGGCGAAAAGCACTCCTTTGAGCAATGCTTGGCTTTTAATCTGAAACAGCACAGTTTGTTAATCTGACCTGTACGACAGCCTGACTACAGAAAAAGAAAATCTAGGCCAGAAAGAGGGCTAATTTAACTTTACGTCCACTGAGATGACTTTAAAGAAATGCCTGCTCTGTTTTAGTGCTTTTATGCAGTGTCAGAGTTATGAGTTTTACTGAGTCACAGTTCAACTTTTCCAGCTCTCACAGCACAAGACTCGTCTTTGTTCTTTTTTTTTTAGGATTTCTTTCTGGCCTGACAGCAAAACCTGCCCACTATGACTGGCACAAATCAGAACCTGGATCAGCCAGGGGACGGTTATTTTTAGACTTCTCCGTACGTTGACCTATTTGGTTTGTTTTCGAGCTGTTTGCGTTCGCAGTGACGGGCTGTGTAAATGTCTGCTGTCAGCTCAGGCTCACATGCTATTTTCCATCTTCCTCTCAGCAACGCCTCAAACAGACTGCTTGCCAGTTTGCCTCGTGGTTTACATCCTGTTAGCTTCGCCACACGAGCAGCGAACCCTTCCCCCGTTTGTTTTCTCGCTCCTCATGTAGGTGCAGGAATGAACGGACGAAGGAGGGTGGGAATTACTCCGACTTGCCCCCTGCGGCTGGACTGCAGAGACACTTGAACACAGTTTATCCTATTTTCCGCGTAAGCCGAAGTGTAGCTGGGGTCTGTGACGTCGCTTTGCCTGAGCACACTTATAAATCTTTAAGCTGTCAGCTGTTCTTCTCTCTGCTTTGTGCAGCTTTGATGTTTTATGCAGCATCCAGTGACACGCGCACACGCGTTTACCCACAGCTTACGTGTCATTTCTTATTAAGCGTAAGTGTTGATCACTCAAAGGTACTGTTCAAGTAATCTCAGCAGCGGTACTTTTGTCGTAGTTGTACCTTTTTGGAGCAGTCTTGTGCCTCTGGTGGCATCCAAAAAAACATTATATGTGTCATATTTCAAAATGACACAGCTAAATAGGATTTTGGTAAAAGATACTTTCAATAAAAACCTTGAAATTAGATCATTTAGTTTCAAAGACAGCCAGCCTCATGAATTTAGACATAATCAGTATATATGTGTCCCTTTCATTACTCAGGAACATAAATGTATCTTTCAGGTCATCGTAATGATGCACGCAGTTACCCTAAGGTCCAATATTCAACCCTAGAGGGTGAATATTTTCAAATTGTATCCTTCGGGGCAAAAGATGTACTTCTTCAGTACCCTTGTTTTTGCCTGTGGAGTTTAAATCTAACCCTGAATCGACCCATCAGCTCTAACCATAACCAGCCTTTACACAGACTTAAAACTTAAACTGGTTCCAGCATGTTGCTCTTGTTAAAAAATTAAAAAATAAAAACACCTCCGATCATCTTTTGCAGGTGTGGACTGACGTAGTTCTAACCTTGCTGCTGTATGTTTGAATCGTCCTGTTTCTAACAGGTTTAGTTGTAACTAGTTATCTCGTGCCTGGGGGAGAGGTCACGTGAGTCCATGCCTGGCCGGGAGAAGGCGGGACTTTAAGGCTCCACGTCCCTCGGGAGCAGACTCTGGTTCCAAAAACACCTGTAAACCAGTTCCTGCTGGCTTCAGAGAACGTGAGGACCTTTCACAAATATCCTTTCATAAATCCTTTCATAAATAATGCTGCGCCTTGTTTGGACTGGGCTTTGGTCCCCCATATGAATCAGTGGTCCAGATGAGTTCAGAAAAAATTATAATGTGGCAACAAAAAACAAGAGAACAAACACACGACCTTGATGCAGCTTTCCTTAATGGACGCTCAGTTGGATTCAATCAATAACTGGTCTGAACAAAAACCCTGAGGCCGGCTTCCTAGTTTCTGTCTCCACTAAGGTTGGCATCTCACTGAGCTGCGATTGTTGGCAACTATAGTTGGCAAACGGTGTTCCCAAAGGAGTCTCCAAAAGGGGGAAACAGGGTTTGCATAACTGCTCAGTCAGCACCAGCTGGCTGATATACCGATGTCTCTCTGTTTTCTGCTCAAAGTTACCTTTGCAACCTGGTTTTAGCCCAAGTTTAAAGATGGCTGCAAAGAGCTGGTCTGAGTCGACAGACCCGAAGAAGAGCCTGAGTGCAGGAGTCAGCACGCAGCCGTGTGCGTGGCTGTTTTCGGCGGATTTGTCTCTGAGCGGCGAGGCCCCTGAAAGTGGAGCGACATGCAGCTTTGATGCTACAGTGTCTGCAGGGTGGTGCTGCAGCCAGGCCTGATCAGGGTGGGAACCAGCTGACAAGGCAGATTAATCGGCTGACAAATCGCCGACAGTGGTTCACACGCAGCCTGAAAGGCGTCAGGACCCGTACAGTCAGAGGAGGCCTTCTGGTGACGGATCGCACAAACGACTTGAACGAAGGCTGATCAGGCTCAGCTTCGAAGCAGCCTCGAAGAAGAGGCAATATGTTCGAAGAAAATGTTGAAGGAAATCAGCCCACGCGCTGATTCTCGCCATTACCGAGCACTTCCTGTGTGAATTTCAATCCCACCTCTCCCCGTTCTGCTAATTCATCAGCAGAAGTGAGGATCAAAGTGCTACTCGTCTTTCATGCTTCAGGGTTTTATTTTCCTTCTTTTTTTTCTCTAAAATCCACTCTGCTTGTTATTTTTTTCCTCCTCTCTTCCCTCTGCCCTGATGGCTCGATAACTACATTGCTCATTTCGAATGAGGGGAAATGATGCTGGGGGAGCCAATCTCCCACAGCAGACAGGAAGTCTGGCACCAGAAGCCGAGAGGGGAGCCGAACGCTCGGACTCCGCAGGTTAGAGGGAGTCCGATGTGACGAGACCAGGAGGAAGCAGAGGTGATCTCAGTGACCCGAGGGCTGCGAGAAACAAGAAAACATCACTGAACACTAACTCAGCCCAATGAAGGCGGTACATTGGTAAACAACAATACTTGAATAATAATTGGCCTTTTCAGCCCTGAGTACCATTCAGCGGCCTTTCATGGCAGCGGGCGATCATGTAATTGCCTATGTGTGTGTTTGTTTGTGTGTCTGTTCGCTAAATATCTCAGAAACAGATTCTTAGATTTGAATGAGACTCTCAGAAAGCAATCACTGGATGTGCACCTACAACTGACTGGCTTTTGCCGTCAGCTTGATTCAAGATGTCCGCCACCGCCAATCCACTTTAACACACACAAAAATGGCTCAAAGTCCAGATTTTACCCTTACTAACACAAAACACAAACTCTTTGTCTGTCTTCAGGAAATGCTGCTTTCGTTAAATCAAACTCACTAATCAAAGTGTCGCGTCGACTCATTTTATCCCCAAAACTCTGAAACGAATTTGAAGACCGATTCGGTGTTAAAATAAATGTTAAATAAATAAAAAAGTTACAATATTGAGTTTTACTGGACTCAGTGGAAAGCATGGGGCTTTTTATCATTTAGGTTTTCTTATAAGTGGGAGACTACATGTTATATTTGAGTCAGCAGTTTGAGGCAAAGCTTTTTATTTATCAATTCACCGCAGGTGCAGAGTGAACCAGATTTAAACTGGAACAGATTTAGATTGGAACAGATTTGAACTGAACCAGATTTAAAGTGGAACAGATTTAATCTGGAACAGATTTGAACTGAACCAGCTCTAAAGTGGATCCGGAGCAGCAGCCATGTTTCCCTCTCTGCTCCAGTTGCTGTTGTTGGTGTTGCCTCCGGGTGTTCTCATCATCTCTGCTCTGTCAAGGTTACTGTGTTCAAACTCGTCCACGGCTGAGATAACGTTTGATTTTTATTAAAAAGAAGAAACGATGGAGCTCGTAAAACGTCAGGTTTATTAAAACCAGGAGGCTTTATTGGGCGTCTTCTTCTTCTTTGTGAGGCTGTTCAGCCTGTCCCTGTTGGCTCGATTGTATTATTGCACCAACTGGTTGTCTTCCAAGCGTCGATGATGACAGTGAAAGAACGCGTTCGTTCATTTGCATGAATATATATGCGCGCAGAAGTGTGTCTCTTCATGATAAATTCAGCAGCATCTAATTTATTTATGCTCCGCACAGCAGCAGAGCATGAATAACCAGCATTTTTCAGCTGAAATCGTATACGGAGCAATCTGCAAGTATAGTCCTGTACTTGTGTGTGTGTGTGTGTGTGTGTTTGCGTCCCATAACTGTCAGTAGGAATAAAGCCGTCCTCTTCTGCCTCGTCTCTTTTAGTTCAGCCGCTCAATCACCTTCTGCCTGTCTGCTCGAGTCTCTTTTAGCGCCGGGACCTCATTTATTCATCGTGCTTCCGGGCCGGGCATGCAGCGCCATTTTTAGCCTCAGCTGCTGAGAAGGCTGTTTTAAAATTTAACACGTGAACAAAAATAAATTAAACACGTCATCGTCGGACTGGGTCTCATCTCAAAAAAAGCTGGAAAATGACTAATTCAGAGGCAGAGGGCTGAACACATGCATGTACGGGAGCTTAAAATCAGGGCAGCGGTGTAGCATGTTCAGATTTTTAGCTATAGGTTCTGGTTCTGTTTGTTTCATCTGTTCTAGTTTTTTGACAGACACTGTAACCAGAATAATTATTTACATTGCACAATGCTGACTCCTCAATTAGTTATTTGTTGATTGTTCCATCCATCCATCCATCCATCCATCCATCCATCCATCCATCCATCCATCCATCCATCTTCCACCTCTTATCAGTGGTCGAGTCGTGAGGCTTCAACAATGTTTGTCTGATTTCACTTATAGTCTTGCATCAAGTGTCTCTCTCTTCTTTTAACAAAAGGAAAGCAACAGGTTGAGAACAAAACGCCAAAGTTAAGTCTTTAAACTGGTCACAAACCAGGACCGGGCCCGTGTTTTATTAAAAGTATTTGAGCTACTCATTGAAAACACAGTTCTACTCTTTATACTCACTGTTTTAATGCTTTAAAAATAAGGCTCATGTTTCAGTTTCAGCTGCTGGGAATGTCTTACAATCAACATTATTACTATTCATCCTTAGAAGAATAAACAGGAAGTGTATTGCGCCGACGTTCACAGGAATCTAGACAATATTGAGACGATGAGGCATTAAATGTGTCTGTTGTGGGTTTCTGTGAGTTGAGTGGATGCTGCAGGACAGGTTTGTGGGGACTTTGATTTTTGGGACTTTGTCAAACTCTTTTGTGGCTTGCAGCGTCTCTCCCTGACCTGGCTGAATCAGGCGTATAAATGTTTAACAGCAGCTCCTGAGACGATTAAACAGATTTTACACATCACAGTGAAACCTGATGAGATATTGTTAGAAAAATGAGAATAAGTCCCATCGTTATGGATCGGGTTACTGTATCACCCGCCGTTCAGGGTTGTTTTGTCTGAGTTAAATGTCTCTTTTAACTCTTTTCTCTTTGTGGTGGAAATCCTGGGAGATCAACTGGGGGAAAATAAGCAGCTGCAAGATTAGTCTTCTCTACATCATCCCTTATATTATCTTTACATGCGCTCCAAGAGCCAAGAATTTATTTATTTTGCCCTCCTCTCCTCTGACACAGCTCTGTCTCTCAGCCTTGAGGCCCGATCCACCAATTTCTGCTCGGCAAAGACGCCAAGACGCAGACGGCGATCCTTTAGTTAATCTCATTTGCCATTTCAAATTCTTTTTTTTTTTTTTTTTATCCAACTTAATCGTCTCACACAGGCACTTTGATTTCTCTGCTTACCTGCTTACTCCATTCATCTTGAGGAGCGTGTGTTTTGTAAAGCAGAGATGAACACAGTCGAATCGGACTGAACACACACACACACACACCTTACAGCCTCATTAGGAGCACCAACAGATGCAGGACATGCGCTTGATTACATTTGGATCCGATTATTAGGTTAACGGCAGAAGAAGAGTGGTTGTCTTGTTCACTTTAATTCACTGTCTCACGTCTGCATTCATGGAATGTTTTAAAGCTGAGAGAAAATTTGACCTTCTGAGTCAGACAAATGTTTAGACGCATATAATTATCTTTGCGTGTGTGTGTGTGTGTGTGTAATGACGGGATTAAAGGAGTGCGAGACTATTTTGAGGAACGTTTAAATCTCTTTTTACGTTTGTTTTTTTTACACAGAAGACGCTGTGATGCTTGTTTTAGGAATTTGCTGGTTTTTAATCATTGTGGTGGAAAACTGTCTGTCTGTTAGCAAAATATCAGACGGATTGTGATGAAATTGGCAGAGACTAATTATTGGATGTACATCTACAAGTGACTCGCTTTTCAAGTAAGCCCAATTCAAGATGGCCGCCACAGCTAGCTGACTTTAGGAAACCCAAACCTGGCTGTAACTCAGTCGGTTTTACAGATTGGGAGCCAAAATTTAGTGTGGTAGTAGCTGACAGTCGTCCTCAATACATCCTCCGATTTCTCACAAATATCTTGTTACCGCTTCAGACAGCATCATTTTGAAGGGATGCACAGTGTTTAACTAACATTTTTCCACTACTTGTGGCAGCAAACATGACCAATCCAGGCCTGCGCTTAATAGACAGAGTTATTTATTTTTATTTCTTTTATTAAAGTCTACATCAGAGATCTTTTCTCGTTTCTGCCACAGCTGTTGTATATTTAAGCTGAATTTTCTCTCATTTCCAAAAGGCACACACAGCATTCACCGCTCACCTTTTCATTTCTTTTTATTCCTATCTTGTGACCTGAACGAACCCCTACCCGAACGTGTTTTAATATAATCTTATTACCTGCCGTCGTCATTCTGCTGCCGCCGTTTTCGGCCTCAGACTGCGAGTCCGGCTGCTGACTGCTGTGGTTTCTTTGCTCAGGGAATAAATACGTTGCGTCAGACAGCTGTGAATGAGCCCCGACGCTCTATTAAAGCCTGAGACGTTAGGAATACCATCAGATTGATTAAACATTCCTGGGTGCCCAAACCTTTTCATTAAAATCCCGGAGTTACACGCATCCATCATAAATGTGTTGCTTTGTTTGCACCGTATAAAAAAAGGCCTAAACCTGAATGTAAGCCACATATTGAATGTGGAGATACTGCAGTGGAGCTTAATGAATCTTTTATTCTGCAAATATGTTACATTTAATAATGGCACTTAGATGTTGAAATGTCTTTTAGGAGCTGGGAATATTGCTATATTTGGATACAAACTTCATAAATGTGTTTCTGTTTCTCATTGTGGAAAATAACTGGCTTACTTTAAGATAAAAAGGAGGCAAATTGTTAAATGATGGGACTCTAATAAAGTCAGTAATATGTGGGATATTAAAGCAAGAAACAAAAGTATGGACAGATTTAAAGCTAATGAGCTAACATGCTTCCTTTCCGTGCCCCTCTCAGCGAGCAGAGCATCTGCCAGGCCCGGGCCTCCGTCATGGTCTACGACGACACCAGCAAGAAGTGGGTTCCCATCAAGCCGGGCCAGCAGGGATTCAGCCGCATCAACATCTACCACAACACCGCCAACAACACCTTCAGAGTGGTGGGCGTCAGGCTGCAGGACCAGCAGGTAACAGAGGGCAGGGCGACACAAACACACACAAAAAAACAAAGCAACACACGTTTCTACTGAAAGACAATGACAGGGAAGGTCGCCGTTTTTTGTTTGGAGACTTCGTCAGTTAACAAACAGAGCAGAGGAACCACGAGCCAATCAGTCTGTGTGTGAAACATCCGACTTTAATGATTTGTCTGGGGAAAAAAAAAACTACTTTTCTTTATGGAAACTGGTTCCACTTTGAAGCCATGCAGGGCTAAACCCTGTGATGAGCTGGGACTTATGTCTGAAACCAGAAAAAAATAAGTTTCCAAGAGTTTTTACAGTTTTAATGCTCCTGCATGGACTTCAACTTCTGTCATCGATAAACAACTCGGTGGGCGTTTTCCATTAGATTAGGATATGTTGCCAAATTGAAGCAAATGAGTATATTCGTATGATTTAAAAAAGTAATTGTCATTAAAGTAAGTACAGAACAAAACGTTGCATTTCATGTCAGTTTTGGAACTTTGGCCATTAAAAGAAGAGATTTATATTTGCTCATTTGAACATTTGTTTAGTTTACATTAATCTGATTAATGTTTCCTACGTTACACTGAGTGTAATGCTGTAATTTACTTTTTTTTTTTGATTTGAATGATTACAAACTCACATCTAACAGTTTATGTTGGTCAATTTCAAGGTCAAAGGTCATGCACTTAAGATAAAAACAGCACAATAATAAGTACAAAAATACGGACAAGAATAAAAAAAAACACCTATACACAAACACAATTAATGTCAAGCTCAGTGGGATTCAAAGCAAACCCAGAAATGAAAAAATTTTAAATTTTAATTTATTTTTAAACTAATATTTCCACGTCTGTTTTCAAAATAAAAGCTTGTGCCCAAAACGTGTACGTGTAGGTTAACCGTGGAAACAACACTGGTTTTTGTTTTGGACTTTTAACTCCTAAAGTTAGCTTGATGAAATCTGTCACAGACAACATGCTGTGTTGTCCACGTCAGAACAGAATTCACTGGAAATCCACCCGTCCCCTCGCAATCCGAGTGAATCGAACGGCCCTTTTTCCCGCCTGCAGCACATGCAGGGAGAACAGCGGCTTTTAGAAGCTGCCATCTGATGGAAATCACCTCCCAGAGAAGGAAGAAAAGTCTGCAGGCGTTTTAATTTTCTGCTGCCTTACCCGTTCCCCTCCCGTCTTTCTCAGGTTGTCATCAATTACTCCATAGTGAAGGGCCTGAAGTACAACCAAGCCACGCCGACCTTTCACCAGTGGAGGGACGCCCGGCAGGTCTACGGCCTCAACTTCGCCAGTAAGGAGGAGGCCACCACCTTCTCCAACGCCATGCTGTTCGCTCTCAACGTCCTCAGCGCTCAGGACGGAGGTAAGGCCTTCCCTCACACACACACACACACAGCAGACATGTCTTCAATCTCATGAGAGAAAGATGTGACTGAAAGAGCTTTTTTTTAAAAAAATATTGCTGCAGAGAAGAATAGAATCAAAACTTAAACAGTTTATGCAGAAATGTCTACAGATCAGGATGATGATGACGCTCTGACACAACTCTGTTGACGGCAACATGAACACTGGAAGTAAAGTCATTCATTTTAAATCTGTTTGCCAATAAATTATGGATTCTCGATGTTTGAGCTTGATTGGGACAAAATAATTTGCACCAACTATTACCATGAGGCTGTCCTCTGCTCCAGTGTAAATGTCTGTAACACTTCCTGCTTCGTGACACAGCAGCCACAGCAAACGGACCATAGACGCTGACCTAAACATCAGCCGGGAGCGTTTGAGTCTAACAGTAGCTGACGTCTCCACTCGGACCACCTTCAGAGGGGGTCGGGACACTTTTTATCCTCATTACTTTGGTCGTCTGAATGCAGTCCATCCTGAGCCCCAGCACAGGACCTGACCTGACCCCACACAAGCAGCAAACACATCCAATCATCTCAGGGTTTAAAGGGGAAAAAGTCAGCTTCAGCTGATAATCAAACAGTCGTTTTTGGGGCTAAAAGTTGAACTGAACTGTTTCTTAGAACCCTTCTTGATGAATGTGTCGGTTTCTGAGTCTCTCTCTCTTTAGCTGTGTTTGTTCTGATTGTTTTAGAGCCGGCTGGGCCCGCTGTGGTCGCTGTCGGGCACGCCGTGCTGCGTCAGTCACGGAGCAACAGTCTTGAGTTCTGCCACATTGCGCTCACCTCGTGAAACACAGCGGCGGGGTTATGTTCGCAGGCGGCAGCTGCGTGAAACGGCCGAAAGCTGTCAGAGCGCGGCGTTTCACTGCGGTTGGTTTTTACGAGTTATCGTCGTCTGCGTTTTGCTCCGACACCAAGCTCTCTGAAGCCAGGAATGCTCCTTTACTTTTTTCATGATGCACCTGTGCTGAATAGCTCCCCAAAAATGCAACTCAGGTGGCTCTGAGTAGCGTTAATGTCAAAATAATAATATACATTAGATGTCAGAATGTGTTGTAATTTTTACAGGATCTGCATACAGCAGGATTACAAACCAGACACTAGGGAGCACGAGCCAGTGCATCTCTTGTGCTGGCATCCAAATAACGTTTGACGGCACGCACTTCGCTGCCAGGTGTGAACGCCCTCAGTCAGAGCTGACCGCTTGTATCGGACAACCCCAGACGGATGTCAGAGCCAGGTGTGAACGGGGCCGTTTTTAAAGCAGGGAATACGCACGAGACAGGCTGTTTGTCCCCCGTTGCTCTGTGTTTGCATGTCAGTCACAAAGAGAAGCACAACGCTGAGCTGAGGAGTGACAGAAAAAGGAGTGAGACGGAGTGACTCTCACAGCTTCCATTCATTCCCCCAGCAGCAGCAGCAGCAGGAGTGTGTCCCCCTCCAGTCCCCCTCCAGTCTTTTTTTTTTTTTAAATATATTTTATTAAATTTTCTCTTTTAGAACATACATTTACATTCAACTTAACAGTACAAACATCTGCTTATACACACTCACATTCACTCACACATTCACCATTCAAACCTGCATTTGTTTAGATCCAAAAATGTACAAGACCTTTAAATTAAAACAGAGAAAAATAACATGACAGTAATAGAAACTGTAGACAAGACATCCATTCAAGACATTCATTATTAAGCTCCACCTTCAGTCCCTATGATCCTCATATATGGCTCCCACAAGTTCTCAAAGTCCCGCTGCTTACCCTTGGCGATGTATGTTAGTTTTTCCAGTCCGAGCGAATTTGCAATTTCTTTCTTCCAGAGTCCCATGGAGGGCGCATCCATGCTCCTCCAGCATAATGCAATAGATCTTCTCGCCTGAAGAAGTCCATAGTCTATCAATTTAGTTTTAATCTGTGATTGTTTAAATTCCACTGGATATATTCCTAAAACACAGATTTTAACCTCTAATGGAACTTTCACTCTAAACAATTCAGATAGACACCTAATAACATCCTTCCAAAATTTTTGGATTTTAAGACATTCCCACATACAATGGAGAAGAGTTCCTTTTTCAAATAAGCATTTAGTGCAAGTATCTGGAATGTCACTGGACATATGATGAAGCCTAACTGGTGTTATATAAGTTCTCATGAGCCATTTATATTGTAGAAGTTTAAATCTTGTGTTTATCGTTTGAGTTTGTGCTTTTAAACAGGCCTGATTCCAGTCTTCCTCATCTATATCTTCAAGAGTATCTCTTCTCCAAGCGTCTAACTTATCCATTACAGAATCCTTAGAGGAAAGCATCAACAAATTATAGAACACGGAAAGAAAACCCTTCCCTTTTACGTCCCCTACGCACACCTCTTCTATTTTGGTCAAGGGTGGAATGTCCACTATTTGTTTCAGTTTTGATGACATATAATTTTTCAATTGCAAATATTTAAAAAAATGTTTTGGAGGTATTAAATACTTATTACATAGCTGATTGAAAGTAAGCAACATGCCATCGGCATAAAGATCTTTAATTTTCTGAATGCCTTTGGTTTTCCATAGCTTAAATCCTCCATCATTTTTCCCTGGGGTGAACCTTTCATTACCCCAGATAGGGGTAAATTGTGATAGCTCTGGACAGCCACCCATATGTTTGTGTGCTGCATGCCAGATTATAATTGTATTTTTTAAGAAAGGGTTCTTTGTGTTTTTTTTAAGTGCCTTTATATCTGATGAATATAGGAAGGTGTTTAAGGGTAAATCTGGAACAGATTGCTGTTCAATGTGTACCCAAGCTGGAGGTGCCATCGAACAAAAGTAATGCGTAGCTGATGTTAGTTGGGCAGCCATATAATACCATCTGAGATTAGGGACTTGAAGTCCACCTCTTTCATAGGGCAGATAGAGTAGCTTTAAACGGAGTCTTGCTTTTCTATTACTCCAAATAAATTGATTAAATAGTTTGTCCAGGCTATCATAAAATGAATCTGTCATTGGCAATGGAAGTGTTTGAAAATAGTATAAGAATTTGGGCAAGATTGTCATTTTTAATATATTTATTCGACCTATCATAGATATAGGTAGATTTGACCATCGATTTAGCATTTCTGTGACTTTTTCCACAAGTGGATTATAATTTACTGTGCTTATTTCACTGAGGGATGGGGTGATCTTGATGCCTAAATATGTAAAACCTGTAGATGTTTTAAATGGGGTAGCCACAATAGGACTTCTCCTTTCTTCTTCATTAAGAAACATTAACTCTGATTTAGAATTATTAATTTTATATCCTGAAAATTCACCGAACTCTTTTATTAGATTTAACAAATTGGGAATACTGATCTTCAAATTACTTAAGAAAAATATGATGTCATCTGCAAACAAAGAAATGAGATGATCTCTTCCTCCAATTCTAATACCTGATATTCCAGTATTTGCTCTAACAGCCATGGCCAGAGGTTCTATTGCCAATACAAAAAGCAGTGGTGACAAGGGGCAGCCCTGTCTAGTTGACCGTTGTAAATTAAAAGGTTTTGACATGTTATTATTGGTTAAAACTTGTGCTGTCGGATCAGTATATAGTAATCGTATCCATTTTAGAAAGGTTTCACCCAGTCCATATTTGGGGAGAACTGCAAACAGATAATTCCACTCTATTCTATCGAACGCTTGACGAGCGTCTAATGATAACATCGCCGTGTCCATACAATTATGTTTTTCATGTAATACATTGAGAACCCGTCTTATATTATGGTATCCTTGTCTTGTTTTTATAAATCCTTGCTGATCATCTATTATTAAATTGGGTAGGTATTTATCCAATCTCCTAGAGAGAGCTTTACATAAAATCTTTGTATCACATCCCATAAGACTGATTCCTCTATATGAGGAACATTCAGTTGGGGGTTTGTTTGGTTTTAGCAAAAGAGTTATTGTAGCTAGTCTCAGTGAGTCAGGAAGTAATCCAGCTTTATATGACTCTTCATACATGTTGAGAAGTGGTAAGATTAATTTATTTTTAAATGCTTTATAAAATTCTATTGGAAGTCCATCAGGACCTGGTGTTTTACCGCTATTCATGCTGTCTATTGCTTCAGATAGATCTTTTATTGTTAAAGGCCTATCAAGAGTTGTTTTCTCTTCCTCTAAAAGGGTTTTGAATTTTAATTGATTAAGAAATGTAGTTTGTGATTCTTCGTTTCCAGAATATTCAGACTCATACAAGGTTTTGTAGAATTCTCTAAAATTTTCATTTATTTCTGAAGGGTCTGTGATTAAAATGTCCGATTTTGATTTTATGCTGTTAATTGCTCTTTCTGCTTGCATCCGTTTTATCCTCCAAGCCAATAATTTACCAGCCTTTTCTCCTTGATCATAAAATGCTTGTTTTGTCCACATTAAGTTTTTTGCCACTTTCTCTGTCGTTAATTTATCATATCTGGTTCTTAAAACAACAAGTTTGTGTAGTTTTGTAGGATCATTGCTTTGATAAAGTTCTGCTTCGCTGGATTTAATTAGTCTCTCTAATGATTTTAATTCTTGGTTATATTGTTTATTTTTATTGCTGCTATAGCTGATAATTTCTCCTCTAATATAGGCTTTAAAAGCTTCCCATCTAATACTAGCTGTGGTTTCATCTTTATTCATTTCAAAATATTTGTCAATGCAAGTTTCTATAAATGTAACAAATTTTGAGTCTTTAAGCAAAAGTGTCTGCATCCTCCATCGTTTCACCTCTTGATCAGTTTTATTTACTTTAATTTCCAAGGACACTGCAGCATGGTCACTGATTACAATACTATTATACCAGCAGTTCTCCACATGAGGCAATAACTCCATAGAGATGAGAAAATAATCAATACGCGAATGAGATTGGTGTGTACTTGAATAACATGAAAATTCCCTGTTATTTGGGTTCCTTGTTCTCCATACGTCATTTATTCTTAAATCTTTTATATAGTTAAGAAGTATTTTCCTTGTTTGTGTATGGCTGGTATCGATTTGAGTAGATTTATCTAGACTTGGGTTTAGGGTGCAATTAAAGTCCCCTCCTACAATATAAAGTCCCTCCAGGGTTGATAAGGTTAAGAATAAATTTTCATAAAAGGATGGGTTATCATTGTTAGGTCCATAAATATTTATCAGATTTAGTTTTATTGTTGACATATGTCCCTGCACAATAATATATCTCCCATATGGATCTTTGATTGACTTTATAGTTTGAAATGGTATTGACTTATGTATAAGAATAATAACTCCTCTGGCGTGACTAGTAAAAGAAGAGTAGTACACCTGACCCTGCCATCTTTTGGTTATTTGATGTATTTCTGGTTCAATCAAATGAGATTCTTGTATGAAAACTATTTTAGATTTCAAATAGTTTAGTCGGTCTAATACTTGTTTCAATTTAGTTAGCTTTCTTATTCCTCTGACATTCCAGCTTGTAATTTTGATATTTAAAATATTTCCTTTTGTTGTCTTCTCCGTATCAGATTATTTAGTTCACTATTACACTAAAATAAAGAAGGTAAAAATAGTACTGAAAATACAGGTTTGCACATACATTCACACATTCAACCATACAAGATACAGAACTAGTAATGAACAATCCCCAACTGAACTTTTGCATTTCTTGAACTGAAATGCCCCCCCCCCTTTGAACCAAGTATTAGGAGGACGTTGATCCACACCACTGAGGAGCAACTAGTCAACGTGACCTCACCAAAACTCCACACAGAGTAGACAGTGTCTACCAACCATCAAAATAAAAATAACACCATTTACCCTTGATAGAATGGTAATAACTTATTTAAGGCTTAGTTTTTAGCATACATTCTAAAACAGTTCAAATTAGGCTTAGAATACGTGAACACATAAAAGTAGTCAGTTATGTTTACATGAACTATCCATTAACTTAGAACTTATCCTGTTTATTTTTCCGTCACTGATCAGTTGTATTAGAATAGGAATATCTACATTAAATGTCTTATCGGTTTACCTGTTTCTTAACCAGTATGTCTTTCATGACTCACTGATCGAAAGCATCCGCTGTGCTTTATTTTGGAAGAGTCTTGTAGAATCGTTCAGCTTCTTGAGGCGTCGAGAAGAGATGGATCTTTCCACCGTGGAGGATGCGAAGTTTGCAGGGGTTGTGTTGGAATCCACGGAATGCGCCGATGTCAACGAACAGCTTCACCACCGGGTGAAACCCGCGTCTGATCCGAACCGTCTCCGCGGATAGATCCTGTGCAAACGTGATTTTGGCCCCATCTTGTATAATATCTTTTTTCCTTGCCTCTCGGTACACAAATTCCTTCTCCGGGAACTTTAAGAAGCGAATCAGAACCGCTCTGCCCTGATTTGGTTTCCCAGAGGCCGGTGTGCGGTGAACCCGCTCCAGTGTGAATGACTTGTCCGGTGCGAGTTCCAACCATTTCGGTAGCATGTTGCTAATAAAGTCAAAAAGTGGTTGTCTTCCCTCTGCTCCTTCTCGAATGCCAAAGACACGTAGATTCTTTCGCCTTCCCCGATTTTCCAAGTCATCTGCTTTAGCCTCAAGGAGCTGGATTCGTTTCATTGCCGAAGTCAACGATGTTTCTGCTTTTTCGAGCGAGCTTTCTACTTCAGCAATGCGAGCCTCGGCCTCCTCCATATGAGCCGCCTGATTTAATAGGTCTTGTTTGAGACTCAGACACTTTAGCCTCTAGTGCAGACATAGTGCTCGCCATTCCAGTCAGTCTTTCATCGATACCATCCAGCTTTACTCCAAAATCCGACCGTAGTGATTTTAGCTCTTCCAACACTTCAGCTATGCTAGCCATATTAGCTTCCTCACCGCACGTTGGACTCTGTGTTGTTTTGGTGGCTGCCTTGCGTCTTTTTGAGAAAATTTCGCACTGTTTCACCGACGAAGCTTTAGACATATCAGTGTCGTATCTTTTGAGCCTTACTTACAATTTTTACAAGGGTTTTAAAAGGAAGTTTTGAACACTGTCCTCGGAGTTATTCACCGAGCTGCCATTCAGGTTGTCGGTCACGTGACCCCCCCCCTCCAGTCTTTTAATTAGAATGAGTCATTGACCCCCCCCCTCCCGAGTCCCGTGTTCGAGAGAAGGCCTTTTTCATCTGCCTAATAACAAGGGAGGGGGGAAGCAAAGAGGCTCGAGTGACACGAGGGCACAGATACACACATCTGACAGATGCTCAACAACTCGGCTGAAGGGTACTGCTGCAGGAGCATTAGAGACAACAGCAGAAAACCCACGACAGGCCTCTTTTTTATTTGTAATCACATGTATGCACGAGGAACAGAAAGAGGAAACTGTCTCTTTTAGATGTGGCTGCACATTGCATCACTAAAACTACCAGACGTGTGTGTTTTCTTGCCGTCGACTCCCTCTAGTGGTGAGAAGGTGGAACTGTGACCTTTTTGTCCTCGCCGCTTTAAGGGGCTGAGAGTAAATGCTGCAGTTTGGGACATGTTTATTGGCAAAATGAACTCATGTGGTCCTCACTAGTCTTAACATTATTACAATAATGATAAAAACATCAATATCAAAATCTTTAAAATGCATATTTAAATGTGGAGGATCAAGGGTTTCTAATGATGATCATCGGATACAGGCAAAATTTTGATTTCTAGTTTAACTTTTACATTTTTTTTTAACTTTTCCATCATAAAGACTTGATTTTTGTCTTTTTTTTCAAAAATCTTCTGGATAGTTCAGGAACCTTTGTTGTTATCAGTCTAAGTGAGCGACATAGAAGCACTTTTATGGACATAAATTGTTTTAGTGATCAAACAAATTAAGATTCATTGTTATTTACTGACTTCATACAACACAAAAAAGTGTGTTGTATTGTTGTTTTTTTTTTGTTTTTTTCTTGGGGTTCTTCTCAAAGTTAAGTCCCAAGTCAGGCACCTGCAGGTCGTCATCTCTGTTTGCCTTCAGACAAACCCGGCCTTTTGAAACGTGATGCCTGAGAGGCTCGCTCCGCTGCTGCTGGTGTGAGTTACCTGAAGATGACAGCTGATACTGAGGCTGAGGGGGGAGGAATCAAGAGGGGAGGCACCCAGGTGAGAGGAGAGAAAGGCGCATAGAGGGAGGGAGGTGATGGAAGCTGAAGATGAGGAGGAGGAAGGGGAAAAGGTAGCCTGCGGCGAGAGATGGTCAGGAGGGAGTGCATCTGTCAGTGCCTGTGTATCTGCTACAGCCGCTTCCTCTTCTTCAGCATGTCGTGTAGGTAACAACAACACAACAAACTGCTGCGTGTCTTTGCCTGGACCTAAAATACTGCATGACTGTATGTGTGTGCGCTTAAAGTTATTTATTCAAATATTGTATGGCCTGAAGGGTAAAAATCTGAAATTGTTTGGCAGAAACTTGAAGTGAACCTAATTATGCAGTGTGAGCTCTGTAATTATACAACCTGTAATGGCTTTCTAATTAGGCCTCTGATGACTTAAAAGTAGTTGATGTGACGGAGTGAATGGATGTTTTTTTTAGTGAGCTCAGAGTGACAGCAGATCACTCCTCTGCTGCCTGATTCGGACGTGTTTCACGTCACGCTGCAGTTTGAGAATGTCATTAAACTCCTGGAACGTGTTACTCCACGTCAGAGGGCAACAGGTCGCGAGTCAAAGTTGGCCTTTTTTTTAAAACAAAATCAAATAAAACAAAAGGAGAGTTCAGCTTGGAAAAAAAAACGGTGACTAGGTAAGCATTTAATGATGGACCGAAAACATGTACAAAACAAAATGTGTTAAAGCAGCTTGAATCCTGCGGCCTGGAGTCCGTTAAAAAGTCTTTGACACTAACTTTTAGCAGAATATTTTGTGAACAAACCCTGGAGTCTGTGGTGCTTTTATTAAAAGGCACAAGTTTGGGCTTCTTTGAATTAAGAGCTCTGTAGCTGAACTAAAAAACACTTTTTAACTTATTAGAAAAGAAGGGAAAGGTAGCTCCGCTCGGACTAGCTGTTAGCTCATTAGTGGTCAGAATTAAAACTTCATTTTTCCAAACTAAGGTCAGTCAAAGAGCTATCTACAACGAGTGTTATATTAATTAATCCTAACCTTTCCCCTGAACCCCACTTCAAAACTGTCCCTTCAACACATTTTCAGCCGGAGCTTTTCGTTAAAGCGTAACGTTTTAAACTTTAATATCAGTCTCGGATCAGTTCACCTGTCTGATAGGAGGCGTGAGTCGCGTCCTGTTGTCACCCCGTGTTATTTTTGGACCTGTGTTACTTGATTAACAGCAGCCATTAGCATCAGTGAACCGACATGTTCGAGCGTCGTCAGCACGAGCACTGACCCTGAAAACAGCCTGACTGCGGGAGCGGCAAAACTATTATATCAGACACACTTTTCATCAGACAGAACAGGAACATGGTCAGTGCAAGTGGGCCCCAACGAAGGACAGTGTCTGCTGGGTTTACAACTCTCTGTTACCTTTATAGAGGAGAGAAATCCTTGAAATCCTGAAGGATGAGCTTAAAAACAGGACCAACGAAACAAACTTGTTCTTGGGAGGACTCCTGCTGTTTTATCATCTTATCGTGTCATGAATTAATCACCAGCCCGGCCTGCCTCTTCATCTGCAGATCACACTAATAGTATTAAACAGATTAGATTGCAGGCCGTCCCTTCAGGAGGAGACTTGCTGCTTTACGTTAGAGCCTCCTTTGTCATTTTCGAACAATATTAAATAGCTACAAACCCTTTACTCAAACTAGTATCTGTTGTTATCAGTGAAATAAAGAAACGTGTTGCGTCTTTAATGTTTTCATCTCAATTTTTTGGGGTGGGAAATGGTCAGAAATCTCTCGTGTGATGTCCCCGTGTAACCCTCGTGTCCAGATCAGGTCTTTGAAGGACGTTTACTCGTGCGTCTCTGTGTGTTTTTGTGCTCATTCTGACTCGTGTGCCTTTCTTCCTCTGCTTCCACCTGTCACTCAGGTCCGGCCCTCCAGCGTCAGGTCCAGAATGGCCCGACTTCAGACGAGATGGAGGCTCAGAGAGCAAGGTGAAAGAGTTTTTCCCTTTCAGCGTGCAAACACAAGCACGGCTTCATGGCTAAAGCTGGAGCTTGCTTGAGTGTGTGTCTTTTTTCCAGGCCGCTCCTTCATATCCATGAAAGATTAATTAATGATTAATCCCTCCCATTACTCTGTATGGGATAAAGTGACAAAAGCCGAGACAGGCCGACTGAAACAGCCCAGAACTGTTTAAACCAGCTGATTTCTTCCATTGGACTGCCATCTTAATTACATGTCAAAGCAGCAGCTCATTTTAGCGCCTTTAATGTTAGTTTAAAAGACATTTTCATGTGTGTTTTTTTTATTTGACAGTATTAGAACATGTGAAAAACAGAAACATTTTGAACCCTTTTTGAACGCCGCCAAAAGGTGAACGGCGGGCAGAGGCAAATGTTGCCACTTTTATGGATTGTTCTGTGCAGAGCGGTGAAGAAGCTTTCTCAGTAGGCGGCACGGGAGGGCAGTGAGTGTGATGGGCTGGAGACTGGATCCTCAGCTATATTTAGAGCTCTGCAGCAGTGGCGTGACGGCTCTTTCCTCTGTGTGTGTGTGTGTGTGTGTGGAGGGGGGGACGTTTTAGCAGTTTTAACAGCCTCCCTTCCAACAGGGGAGCCGTGGATTACGGCTGCAGTTCCAGTCCGGCGTGGCTGAGAACTTGCCCACCTTTAAGCCCTCTCCCTCGGCCCTGGTGTCAGACGCAGCCGGCTCTTCGTTGCCGTTCTGCCAACGGCCTCCGGATGCCAAACACTAAACCGACTAAACCGTCGTCCTGGGTTAAGGATGCGGTTGTGCGTTTCAGTCGGTGACAGCATGTCAGGGAGGCTGCTGTCTCAGCATTCCTCACAGCTGGAGGAGTCCTCCCTCCTCCCCCCTCTCCTCTCCTCCTCGCTCTCCTGGGCTGCGACACACATATGCTTGCTGCATCAGTCGGAGGCATGGGAGGAAGGATGGGATACATCTGATTAGAGCAGGGGTAGGCAGCCCTGGTCCTGCATGTTTCACTTGTTTCCCTGCTCCAATGCACCCGATTCAGTGGTTAAATCACCTCTTCATGTTCTGCAGAAGCCTGTTAATCAATGATTCAGATCAGGTGTGTTGGAGCAGAGAAACAAGTAGAACATGCAGGATGGCGTTCCTCCAGGACCAGGGTTGGCAAGAAGGAGGGACGGGTGGAGGGTTAATGGAGAGTGGTGCAGGTCAGAAGGGGTTTTTATTGTGCTGTCATGATAAAAAATGGAATCTGTGCACCAATTCTTAGTTATGCTAAGGAACGTATGAAGTTACATGAATGATAACAGCGTCTCGATTCAAGAATCCTTGAACCGGGTTCGATGGAAAGGCCTCGTTCCAAGCCTAAGCTTATTGCACCTTTATATAGTCTAAATAGCAGCACATTTTCTTCAGTGTTTTCCATAGAAATAATCAACAAATGAGCTCTTTATATGCTCCTTACAGATATTTTATATTTAATAACAATGGAAATTCCTTTATATCCTGCAAACAATAGCTTTCCTAATTATATACAGGCTTTTTTTATTTTATTAAGAGAAAAATATAATAATTTTATGTTTGAAAGGAACAAATGTTAAATGTAGACATGTTTCAGTCTCTAAGATTAATATAGGACCTCTGTTTCAATTCCAAACAGAGCTGAAGTCTATAATAATTACGGGTTAAGGTGTAATTTTTTGTGTAATTTGGATGTTATTTATTTTCTTCTTCTCTTATTTTACGTTTCTGTCGGGAGGATTTTAGGTGTAACTGTTTGGTTTTGATGTGGGATTGGTGTAAATAAGCTTTGGCTTCATGTGAGTCCCCTTTTGGGTTCTGTTTCAGATTGTTATTGTGACTATTTTTTAATTTTTGTTTGTTTTTATGTAAATAATCTAAATCTATTGATTTGTTTCTTTATGATAGGTGCTCATTTAGAGTATGTTACTTCCAACAAGTCAAAAAATAAACCCCACTCTGCTGCTTCGGCTCTTTATTTATTTTTTTTATTTATTTATTTATTTTTTTTTAGTCAGATTTATTTCAACTTTGCTTCCTTTTTAGTTTTGTTTGGTTTTTTGTTTTTTAGACAAACTGATTTGGCCTAATGTTTTTTGGGTTTCCAAGCAGGAAAACGTCTCCAACTATTGTTTTTTCATGGAATTATTTTAAAATATAAACTGATGAACATTAGTAAATACCTAAAAATTCTATGAACTTTTTTTTTGTTGTTATCCTGATGTTATTTTGAAATGTGGCTTTTAAAATCCCTTTATTTTTGTGCAGCTTTGAAGCGAGACACCTTGTCTGTGGTTCGGAGCTGCACAGATCTGGTTGGGGAACACAAACAAGTCTTTAATGTTCAGGGTTTTGTGACGCGTGTCCTTCCTGCTCCTTGTAGGCAGATGATGGAGCAGCAGCAGCAGCAGATGCAGGCTCACATGGAGCGGGAGCGGCGGTCCTCCAACTCAGGTGCCGGCGCTCAGAGGGGAACGCCGTCTCATTCCTGCCTGCTGTAAAAAAAAAAAGTCATCAGTGAAGTCAAGTAAAAGCTCTTTGTGTTCATTTCCAGGTTCTCCTTTCCAAGGCCACCCCGCCGTGCTCTCCGTGGCCCCACCTGTATTACCTCCGCCTGCCAACATGGGCGGCCCTCCTCCTCCGCCGCCGCCGCCGGGCCCACCGCCTCCGTCAGCAGGGGCCCCTCAGCCTCACCTTCCGCCCCCGCTGCCCATAGGAGGAGGGGGCGGCAGCCAAGGGGACGAGGCCCCCGCGCCGACGGGCCTCGCCGCGATGATCGCTGGGGCCAAACTCCGCCGAGTCCAAAGGGTAGGGCGCGTTTCCTTTCTCTCGTCGCCGCTTGACGACTCTTGGATTTAGGATGTGTCTTGACTGTCTCCCCTTCTCCAGCAGCCCGAGGAGAGCTCTTCGGGCCCCAAGAACGACGCCAACCGAACGAGCGGTGGGAGTGGAGGCCTGATGGAGGAGATGAACGCTCTGCTGGCACGAAGGTCAGGGCCGCCGGCATGTCAGCGTGCCGCTGTGGCGCTTGAGTTAACCTCACTGCCACTTTTGTTGACTTTGGAACTGACGTTTTATGGGTTCCTGAGGAAACTCCTCGTTCTCATTTGAGTCTTCTTCTTTCTTCCCTCCCTCCTCCAGAAGGAAAGCAGCCTCAGAGAAGCCCGAGGACGGCCAAAACGTGAGTGAGCTGCAAGCATTTCTGAAGTAGCTGTGAAACGCTGATCTAGGTAGAGGTGAGCGAAACGTCGGCGGCCGCGATGATTGGTAACGTGGATGACGTTTCCATTCCTGTTTGTCTCTCCAGGACGACCCCAACTCTCCGTCCCCCAGCACTCGGAGCGGACAGAACTCAACAGGTAAGGTCTAATACACCGGAGATCGTCTTATCCAGCTGCAGAGGGGGTGTCTAGGGGTTCTCGCCACTCGATGCTCTTGTCCGATCGTTTCGTTCTGCCACACAGATGGTGCTAAGAAGCCCTGGGACCGAGCCAACTCTGCAGACAGGTCGATGGCTTCCAGGTGAGGGCTGCCAGCTCGCTCCCCCGGGTGAGACGAGAGTGCGTGTCGTTCTTACGGTTGTATACTTTGCTCCCGCAGGGTACGACCCGCGGGGAGTGGCGGCGACACGGACTCGTTAGACCTCGACAGGATGAAACAGGTGAGGCAAACCAGACCTGAGGTGACGCTCAGCCAGAGCGCCGCTATGCTTTAACGTGAAACCTTCAGAACAAGAGCAAAACACTTCTCCTACTGATGCGTCTCTGCTCCAATAGGAGATCCTGGACGAGGTGTTTCGTGAATTGCACAAAGTGAAGGACGAGATAATTGATGGTACGTTTGATTTTCTCTTAAACACAGAGCAAAACTGACTGATTTTGCATTTAGGAACGTTAGCTGCTGATAGTTATGAGCAGCTGTAGCCACCAGGCTGCACTACATTCATTTTAGACATCACCTCCACCAAAGCCTACAGTAATCCACTCACTTTATAGGAAGAGTTGTCAAGTTTTCCTGCCAGTGAATTGATTAGGTTACTTTTTGTGCCAAATGATGGATAATGTTGCGAAATTAAATGTCCAGATTTTTTTTTAAAAAGCACTTTAAAAAGGGTGGAAATTAACAAATATCGTTTCTATATCAGACTCTAGTTTCTATAAAACGGATTATCCTGAACTACATTACCTGGTGCAGTCTGAAGGAGTTTTCCAGCAGCTCTGAAATGCGGGTACGCACTCAGCGTAAACAAACAAAGCTGAGACGACGGCGACTCTCAGGTGGACGTATTTCAAGAGGCACGGAACGCCGGAATGAATTCATCTCGTTGGTTATATTTAAAAAAAAAAAAAGAGAATAAAACAGGTGAACTACGCCCTGTTTGGATTTAGATACTTCACTCAGTGAATCTCAGCGTGAATACGTGCCAGAGCATCAGAACCGTCGGACTTCTTGGTCCCAAAAGGCTCCTCCGGGGACATCACCAGCTCTTTTTCAGTCCCTCAGTTCTTTCCATAGGTAAACAAAGGACCACGTTGACCATAGATATGTGAAAAATGCATATTTTCTCTCTCTCTTTTTTTTTGTCACATTAAGTCCGTTTAAACTACTCTGGGGAGGGAAGTATGAGAACAACCTTGCACACCTTCACATAACATTTTCATTTGCTGTTTTCCTAAACTAAGCTCTGAAATGCTCCTAAAGTGTCTCTAACCTTCTGGACCTTTTTGTCTATGAGCCTAACCTCTCCCACCACCCCTTCTCTTCCCACGCAGCCCTTAGACTCGAACTCAGTCGAGTGAGCACGACATAATCCTGGAGACGCGGACCACTTCTTTCAGACCGATGCCCCTGCAGTAGCTGAAGAGGCCCTGAGCAGGAGGAGGAAGAGGAGGAGGAGGAGGAGCAGCAGAGGCCCAAACTGTGACTTTTTCGTCCGTCTCTCCGCCCAGGTCTCCCTTCTGTCTTCGGCCCAAAGGAAAACTATTAAATGCAAATTTATTTTATTCCCACGTTTGATTTTTATATGACTATAACTGTCATTATTATTACTATCATCCTTATGATTGTCGGTGTACTGTTAGGAGTTGTAGTCGTGTGTACAGTGGTAATATTGGGGAAATGGTTGTAAGGACATGATAGTAATAATAATATTACTTTTATTGCACATCATTGTATGTTTTTTATATATACATGTCGCTTTATTTAGTTTTGTTTGAGCTATATTTACAAACACTTCCTGTTCCCTTTTTTTCTCACCGACTGACCTGTCTTTTTTTATTATTTGAATTCATTTAATTTATTTTATTTTTTATTATTCTTTTCTGCCAACACGGTGAGGAATGAAGGCAGAAAAAGGTCAATAAGATGAAGAAATCACGGGCTTTCAACCTGAAACCAGGAGTGGGTCAAACTTATTTGGATACTGGGAAAAGAAAATGAAATTAAATCGAAAGCAAGTCACACACCAGAGTATTTCTGATCATGTTGTTAATAAAAATGTTTATTGGCTGCAAGAATATGGTGAAGTATTGTTCATTTTATTGTCTCCTTTTACGACGAAGTGCTTCCTGGTCAGTAAACAAACAAAAAATAAAAGAAACACACTGAGTTCAACGTGAATTTAAATAAAACTGTGAACGATGTCTTAGATAAACAGATGTGTCTCGTTTCTTTTGTGCTTGTTTGATGTGTTTTTGATGCCTTTTGTTCCTCCTTAACACACGCCAACATGTTGCCAACAGATGAAGTCACGTTGCTGATGTAGCTCTAAAAATAAATCCAGTATAACGACTAAACCTGCTGCTTTTTGACCCGAAGGACAGATTTTTGTAACTTGGTTTGATAACAAAGATCATCACAAGTGGAAAAGGCAAAGGTAAAGCAAAAGGCAAAGAAGAAGAAGTCTTCTTCTTTCTTTATTTATTTTTTTTATAAATAAAAATAGAACAAAACAGAACATACAAAATAATTACGACCATTTCACATTCTTTCTATATAAAATATTTTGAATAATCCTCCCTAACTAATAATATTTTTAACAGAAAAACAATACAAAACTAAGAAATGAATAAATAACATAACATAATGGCAAAAATAAATAAATAAAAATGTAGAAAAAACTAATTCACAGTAAAAAAAAAGATTTAAAAGCAAATATTAAATTAAAACTTGGGGTTTATATCAAATTAAATTCTGATATAACTGCGAAGAGTTTGATAGCAGGGGCTGTATTAACTTTTTTTTAAAGAATTACAAAATAATAAAAACTCATTTCTTAAAGCTTTTACAACTGGAAGAGTTTTTGTAAAGCGACATTTATGAATATAAAATTTGGTAAACAGTATAATATTATTAATCAAATATTCAACTTTTTTATTTCTTATTGAGATCCCATATTTGATCCCATTCCAGGAAAAAGAATCAATTTGAAGAGACTTAGATATCAACCAGTTCTGTATTTCCTTCCAAAGATTACTTACAATCTCACACTCATAAAACAAATGATTTGCTGAAGTCTTCTTCTTTTATTTGGGCCTCAAACCCATAGACATAATATATGTCATAAACTGTATTATTCAATGACTTATATGGATTATATGGATGTATTATTATATTATGTCTATGCTCAAACCTACACCGCGGCCAGCCTGCAGGGGGCGCTCCGTCCCGGCGGCCACTTCCGCGTTACGTCACCTGAGCGCGCGAGTCACGTGACCCCGCGTCGCCATCCCGAGGGACTGCGAGCCCCAGGAACGGGACGGGGCCGCGGCAACATGCCGAAGTGGTGCGCCATTTATTCGTGCAACAACAGGCATTCGGTGAAGGACGCGGGCGGGAAGCAGACCCACCGCTTCTTCGTGTTCCCGGCGGCCGGAAGGCAGCCGGAGAGGAGGCGGCTGTGGGCCAGAGCCTGCCGGAGGAAAGACCCGGTGACCAGAGCTGCGTGGGCTCCGAAAGACTCTGTGAAGTATGTTTATGTCTGCTCTGACCACTTCATCACAGGTACATGGCTGGTGTCCGGGGACAATGTGACGTTTTCGGTCAGATTTGAGAACTATGTTGCAGCGAGTTGTCTACTTTCACTGAGTGCTCGCGCCCGGCGTCGCCATTTTGAGGGACTCAAGCCGCGTAAACAATGCGAGCTCCAGCAGTAGGACAGGCGTAGAGGGTGTGCCCTTTACTACTGTGATACAAGATAAAGATGGCGACGAGACCCAAAGTTGCTAAATAAATCTGTATTTGTTATCAAAGCTGGGTCGAGCTCCACACTCCAGTGTGAACTGTTTATGTCTGCTTTCACCACTTCCTCACAGGTTACTGCCATGAAGGAGATACAGAAGACCATATTGATCTAAGAGCTGATAAATAGGCTAATGACTTATAAGAAATGCGTTCAAACTGTTTTATTAGCACTGGCTGACCCAGCCATGTTTTAGAGCTAGTTTTTGTTACAGTATCATTGCAAGAACCAGTCAATAACTACTTTTATAAATTTCTTTATATTTACACATAAATATGTCTAACCTAGTGCTTCAGTGAAGGGTTGATAAGCCATTGTGGCACTTTTCTTCAGAATTGTGTTTTCAAGCCACAAAACTCCCATTTCTGCTCAAATCTGGCCTCAGCGTTCGCAGGAAGTTGATCAAAATGCTCACAGGATAAGCAGGATAATAATAAGTATTTATCAGCTGACTTTAAATATATATCAACAAATATGGAACTTGCAGTGTTTTCAGAGTTGGTTGCTCAAAATAGCCGCTGCCTAGGGAGTGATTGATCTGCTGGCAGATCTTTGACCAGTCGAATAAATAGAGATGTATTCTTCTTTACTCCTTTACTCCATGGTGCTAATGGGACTGTTCCTTATTTCCTTTCAGGAAAGCCCGTCAATGTTCCTGGTCACCCTGATTACGTACTGCACCTAAAGATCTTCGACAGGAAGGGCAAAGTGGTACAAACCTCGCAGGACGGGTTCAGTTATGACGACAGCGGCGCTCCGGTCACTGCTAACAAGCTAGAAAGGTGAGCAAGAAATAGCATGCGGACTACTAGAGGTATTTTCTTAGTCCATTTGTTTTTATATACCAAATATTTTCTTGTTATCGAAAAGTCCAACTATTATGTCTGGGGAAAAAAACAGTGTTCGCCACTAGAGAGTGACGTTTTAATATCAAATTCAGATTTCAGCGGTATCTGAAGCTGCAGAAGACTCGATGTTCGCTCGAGCTGAACGAAATATCCGCCGCGGTCGGCACAGCAAACACCTCGCAGGAAGAGACCGATGGTGCTGACAAATCCCACCTTCCGGCTGCAGGTTGGTTTTGGAATAATTTACACATTTCAACACAAACGGTTGTTTGTCTTCTTAAATAAATGGTTAAAAGAGCTGTAAAGAAGCGCGACTACTTGCCTGATTCTGAACACGATGCTGTGACCACTCATCGATTGTCAGTTGCAGATGAATAATGTAGATATCCAGGAAATTAACGTTTTATATTAAAATGAATATAAAACAGGAAAACGGCAACGGATGTGACTTTCAAAGCATTTATCGGTCGTGGTGTTGCCACCATCGGCTATTTTTATTTGGGCTAATCTGTTGACTAGTTTATCAATGAATCGATTATTCAAAACAACTAGTTTTCCTCCAAAAAACGTCATTTTTTTTTTAAACCTGTCTTGCTTTGAATCTGTGGCAGCCGTGATAGTCTGAAACTGAGGGTCGGATGAGCCGGCTGGAACTCAAACGAGACAACCAGATGTTATTTCAGCTGAAAGGTTTGGGAAATGAGAAGATAAATTAATAAAAATGATGTCTTGACGAAAGGTAGTCTTAAATGTTCGCAGCTATCCGGGTTTGTAGGAGTCCAGACTCGTGGACTCATGGGTGTGGGGTAAAAATGATAAAAAATGAAGCAGTTTAAAGCAATAATAGCTGTCAAAATTGTTTTTCATATGAGTTTTCTGAAGATGTGTACCATGTATGATAAAATAACTACTAAATCCGCATCATTCACAACTAAAAATCTACAAATCAGCAGAGTTGGGTTTTGTTGTCAACAGTTGTTTGTTTACATTCAGAAATTGACGAAACACTTTAGACAGTCGACAGCGAACTAATCCCCGGATGTAAACAGAGTCAGAACGATGGAATCAGAGACAGCAGGTGGAAAGATGAAATTCTTTTTCTTCTTCTGAAAAGAAACGGCAACTAAAAGCAGAGAAGATGAGAGGCGACAGGTGTGGAGTCATTCTGGGGGATCAAATCGAGCGAAGGAGAGTTGAAGCAAATGTTAGGACTAAGATCATCTGCTAATGAGATGTGATGAGATATTTTAACAGGAGACTTTCTGTAATGGATCAACGAACTTAGCTGTAAACAAAGACGCAGAATATTTGCTGTTTGCTAACGCAGATCATTACAAAAACCCTGATGTGCCTTACTTACATTAACCCCTCCAAACAGTCATCTAATGATGTCAAAATTGTGTTAGAAGCATACAAATTAAATTCAAAAACGCTGAAAAATCATATATTTTGACAACTCATGTGACTTTATTATTGTCTTTCTCACCATACAAATGACCTTTGTTAGTTCAAAACTCCTGCATGGAAGGGAAGCGACGTGCATCAGTTTATTAAAAACAACAACAAACACAGATCATCCTTTATCCTTTTTACCGTCTCTCTTCTGAATAACACTGCATTTCTCCTGACCTGTAATCACTCTGATTAATATTTGTCATTAGGTATTATTAAGTATTTTTATTAAGATGCTCATGTTTTTACGCATTTTATTTTAGTGTTTAACTGAAAGGATATTCAGTGCTTTCTTTAGTGGGTTTTTGTTTTGCGAGTAAGTGTATATTTAACCCCCCACTTCCTACAATAAAGCTGAATTTTGAATCAAAAATTTATTTAAGACAACACTTTAATTTCTCAATCTGAGGTTTCACAAGTGTGTAGTCTGATGCCAACCTTCTTGCAGATTTAATATATTGGGCTTGGTAATTCCCATAATATACATATATATAAGTCTTTCTTGGCACTTCTGTAGTGGTAAATGTTGTAACAATCCACATCTGGATATTCATTTGGGTTCTAATTTCTAATCTGATTTCTGGACATGCGTGGCTTGTGTTGTACAGGTGAGTACTTGTGTGAAAATGTTTAAAATGTGGTGTCCATAAGGTCTGGAAAACACAAACCAGCCAACAAACCAACCCTGGAGCCCTCAGGACCACAGCAGCGCCGCTCTTATCGAGTTCAACGAAATCTCGCGATAGTTGGATGCGAAAGCGTAGTGGCGACGAGAAGTGGCGTGGGACGGAGCAAGGAGTGTTGTTGTCGAAGAACGGGGAGCAGAGACGGAGCCAGGGGGTGTGTTTGAGCGGTCCAAGTCATTTTAATAATAATAATATTTAAAAAGGAGCATAACACGGCGTGAATGAGACAGGCAAACTGGCGAATTTCAATATGGCATCCGGAGATACGCTGTACATCGAGACAGACGGCTCGGAGATGCCCGCCGAGATCGTGGAGCTCCACGAAATCGAGGTAGAGACGATACCGGTGGAGACGATCGAGACCACCGTGGTCGGCGAGGACGACGACGAGGAGGACGAGGACGACGACGGGCAGCCCATGATCGCGCTGCAGCCGCTAGTGACGGACGACCCCAGCTCGATCCACCACCACCAGGAGGTGATCCTGGTCCAGACTCGGGAGGAGGTGGTCGGCGGGGACGACTCGGACCTGCACACGGACGGCGGCGGCGGCTTCGAGGACCAGATACTGATCCCGGTTCCAGCTCCGGGCGTTGAGGACGAGTACATCGAGCAGACTCTAGTGACTGTGGCCGGGAAGAGCTCCGTGGGTCGGGTGAAACGGGGAGGCAGCGCCGGTGGCAAGAAAGCGGGCAAAAAGAGCTACTTAAGCGGCGCCGAGGCCGGTGGGAGAAAATGGGAACAGAAGCAGGTGCAAATAAAGACTCTGGAGGGAGAATTTTCTGTTACAATGTGGGCATCGGGTGAGTATCGTTAGCCTCAGCCGTGTTCAGTCAGCTCCGATGCATGAGGCCTCGTTACCAGGGCGTTGTCCTGCTGCACCAGTCTATTTCCTGGAGTAGCCCGCCGCACCGTCGCGAAAATCGGTTTTTAATGCGAGTTTTCGACGGGGAACCTTCCCGCAGCACGTCGAAATGTTTTTGTTTTGAAGGGAGGCCATGTTTTGTGTGTTGCTGGGCGCCGCCATATTCCCCTGGACCAAGTAAGTATGGCGGCGGCCCCGAAAAAATGGCGATAGAGTCGGCCAGGCAGAGATGGCGGCGGTGCTCCAGAAACGGAAGCAGCCGGGTCTGGTGTCTATCTGCAGGCCGCGCCGTTTTGGGGCGCAGTTAGCACACAGTTTACGCCGACCGAGCCTCCGAGTGACCGCGTTACGCGTGTTAAAGTCTAATATCGGGGAAAATCTGAGTCAAATATGACATGTTTGGTGTTTTATGTAGCCGTTAGCTCGGGCTTCCGCAGCTCGTTCACCGAAGCGCAGAGGCTGTCGTAGCCTCGCGCCTCACTCTGCGCACTGGAAATAAACGGTGACCGGGCTGGGTCTAATTCCAGGTGTACGACGGAGAAATAAAACCTCCAGGAGATCCTGTTTACCGAGGCCGTCATTTATATATTTATTACAGTTTTACAAAACATCTAGTTCAACCTGCCTTATTAACCAGTCTGCCTTAATCTGACTCTTTTTAGTGCTCCCTGCTGGTTGGTCCGAGTACTGTTACCCCTTGAAAACATTTAAATATGGATAAAAATAATTTGGATAAAACAATGGAGTGTTTAAGAGAAAGATTATATAAATATAATAGTCATATCTAATAATATACCCAATCTAAAGTCAATTAATGTAATTGATTTTAAAAAGCGTTGTTGAATTTAAGTAAAAGTGAAAGTATTATGACAACACGTCTAATTTTTAGAGTTTTGTTGTACTTTTTTAAAAGAAGCTGACTAGATTGGAAGAACAAAAGCATTATTGATTAATTTGTTAATAATTACTCATTTGATTGGAGAGAAATCCCATCAGAGTGCTCTGTCTCCACAACAGTAGGCAGTTCTGTGTCGACGGGTTGATCTGATTAATCAATTTACCTTTTTGTTTGGACTTTGATAAACTGCTCAGAGGTTTATGTAAATAGAATAAAAGCAGTAAACCTCTAAGTGTATTAAGGCTACAGAAAAAAAACACTATTCAGAGATGTGTTGTGGGAAAAAAGCTCATATTTTTAGTACTTATTGGAAAGAACCAGGTCTTATCAAAGTTACTTTGGCTTTAAATCCTAAATGTAACACTGGAATCTTAGTAACAAAGGTGAGTTTTGGGGGCGAAATAAGCCCTTTTTATAATTTTCCAAATTGCTGTTTAGTTTTTCCAGTAAAGCGTGTCAAATTATGAGTAATGGAGGTAAATGCACTTGTATCATTTTAGAGAATTTGTACCATGGTGTTGGAATTGCATGCAGTCGGCGCTCCGGAGCAGATGTTTTCAGCCTCCCCGGGCTCGTAGCCCCGGTGCCACCCGTATGTTATCGGTTCAGTTTGTAATGTCTTCCTAGATGACCACAAAGACATCGACCATGAGTCGGTGGTGGAGGAGCAGATTGTCGGGGAGAACTCCCCCCCGGATTACTCCGAGTACATGACGGGCAAGAAGCTCCCTCCCGGGGGCATCCCGGGCATCGACCTGTCCGACCCCAAACAGCTGGCTGAATTTGCCAGGTGAGTGTTTTACGGCCAGCGGCAAACACACCTGTCTGCCCCCGTCTGCGCGGCTCCGATGAACGGCTGCTCTCGCTCTTTATTTGGTTTCATTTTCAGGATGCAGTGTGATCCAAACACTCCTCATGGAAATGAGGCTTAAAGCTGCACCAACGATAAACGCTTAAGGAAAAACAAGCTTTCCAATTGAGCTAAAAATTAGACACGTCTTCCAGATTTGTTTCACTTAATGTAATGAAATCCAACGGCTTTAATTTAGTGAATTCTGACAAATTTCTATTTGAATGTTTTGAGTCAACACAACAAACTGCAGCTTTAAGAAATATAACACATGTTCACCCAAACGTACTATTAAAACTAACAATAAAAACTTGATCATTAGACCTCCTGGTGCACCAACGTTCCCGGCGCAGATTGGCGTTTTAGACGATTTACTTCCAGTAAGAATAAATAAATCGTTGTTTCCCACTTTTTTCAGCTTCAGAGCCTCAAAGATACTTCCAACCCTGATTATGGCAGCCCGGAGTATTCAGACACTTTTAATAATGATCTGTTTAGAGAAAACATAAACGGCCTCAAGCAGCCATTATGACGATTGCAGCGATTTATGACAGATGTCTCGTGTGGAGATGGCTGAAATATTCTGTTATCAGCTTTAGACTTAGTTTGATTTTTAGAGATTATTTTGTAGTGTTTTATTTTGCAGGGACTTCTGTGTTCATCTTATCGCTCTGCGCGTTTATTTTGACAAAGCTTCATTTGTTTTGAAGCTCGTAAAGAATTACAGATCACCTCAAGAAGCTAAGGGCTTCTTGCAAATGCAACTCAGTTTTAACGTCAATGTTTTTTTTTTTCTGTTTGGTCCTGGTTAAACATATTTTCTAACAGAGCATCTTATCTTTCCGTCTCCAAACAGAATGAAGCCCAGGAAGGTCAAAGAAGACGACGCTCCCCGGACGATAGCCTGTCCTCATAAAGTGAGTCTGCAGATGTTTGTTTCTTACAGTTTCTCTCCGACTTTTTCCAAACCAGCTCGTGAAAACGATGGCTGTCGGTGCTGAAACTTTTGCGCTGTGCTCTCTCCTGTCTGCAGGGCTGCACGAAGATGTTCAGGGATAACTCGGCCATGAGGAAGCACCTCCACACCCATGGGCCCCGCGTGCACGTCTGCGCGGAGTGCGGCAAGGCCTTCGTCGAGAGCTCCAAACTGAAACGGCACCAGCTCGTCCACACAGGGGAGAAACCCTTCCAGGTTGGCTTTCAAAACTCACCTCCGCACTTTGAAGTTAAAGCTAGAGTCGTCGTTAGGAGCGCGACATTAAGCTATTCTCACAGCCGAACTCAAACGTCAGACTTTTTGTTCATCCAAAATGTCCGTCCGGCGGTTGTCGTCTGATGCGTCTCTCTGTGTGTGTTCCCAGTGTACCTTCGAAGGCTGCGGGAAAAGGTTTTCCTTGGACTTCAACCTGCGCACGCACGTGAGGATCCACACCGGAGACCGGCCCTACGTCTGCCCCTTCGACGGCTGCAATAAGAAATTCGCCCAGTCCACCAACCTAAAGTCTCACATCCTCACACACGCCAAAGCCAAAAACAACCAATGAGAACCCCGTCTGCGGCGACGGCAACGGCAGCGTCGAGCCACAGAGACGAAATCGAAACAAAAACGAAGCGTTCTACTGGCACACGTGAAAACCTCTTTGGAAGACGTCATGAGAAGCTCGAGACTTTTTGATTTATAGAGAAAATCTGACAGATTAAAAGACACAAAAACCAAACACTGAAATTCAGCTGGTTTTTCCTGAGCCCGCCCTTCTCTTTTCTCCTGCTGTCGTATTGGACGAGGAACACAGTGAACCCCCTCCCTCCCCTACTACGTTAAAAAAAAAAAGACACGACCAACGCTTCCTCCTCCTCCTCCATTGGCACTTTGCTACCAGAAGATGGAATCCACGGACAGAACATCAGAGATTTATTTTTACCTGAGAAACCAGAGAAACGGTGGTATATATTAGTATTTTAATTCAGCTTTCTTCTCCCTTCAGGTGTGCATATTGTACACTTGTCTCAGGCTGTGTTCAGAGTAACTTTCTTTCTTTCTCCTGCATTATAAAACCATACTCTCGGAGTGGAAAAAAGCCCCTCCCCCCGCCCGCCGCCTCGTTCCACTCGGTTCACACGTTCTAGCGATTTAAAAAAAACAAAACAAAAAAAAAACGAGCTGTATGTTTGCATTTCCACACCTCCCCCCCTTCGGTTGTGTTCTTTCCTCTAACCACAGAATAACCTTGTATACTTGTATCGTATGGCTGTATTAAAATTACGTAGACATAGATAGAGGTGTGATTTCAAGTGTTAACCGATTAAACTTTTAGTCATGAGTTTGCTTTATATTTTATATTAACTGTCTTAACACAGACGACTGAGTAATATAAACGTCCTGAGGAGCCTGTCACAGTGGAAGTATCCGAAGTGTGCACCGAAACGACTGCGAGACCATCACTTCTTTGTTAGAATGTAATGTACAGAAGTCAACCATTAACTTCTTTTCGTTGATATTTACACCCATGTATCTCAGCTGCCCACAATAAAATGGGTCATTCCAACTCTGTCAAACTACGCTTTCAGTTCCAAGTCTTTCCTTTTTTTTTTTTGACTCCTTTCTGGTGCTAATCGATCCGAAGAGGATGATCTTGTTGTTCAGCCTCTGGTTCTGGAGTTTGTTTTTATGTGATGTGTCGGAGCTCAAATATTTGTTAGCACTTAGAGCGGGAGGGGGGGAGGCGAGCAGACGGGCAGAGTCTCTGAAGCTGGGTTTAAAGCGCCGCCGTCTCCTGTACCACAACAACCCACCCGTCTCTGCAGATCTGCTCCGTCCTTCCATCTCCAGCATGCTTAAACTCCTCCACCTCAACCGAATCCTCCGATCCAGAGGGAGCAACGGAAAGGGTCCTGAAACGGCAAAGCTTAAAGCGATGGCGGTCCCCGCTCAGACTAGCTGCTGGCTCGTCAGTTTTGTCCGAAATAAAACCGTTTCTCCAAACTACAACAGGTAAGATATATATATATATTTTTTTAAATATATATATATTTTTTAAGCTTATGTTGTGTTGGAAGATGATTGGTGGATGATTGGTGTTTAACATAAAAATCCAAGAATTTAACTGCACAGGAAAACCAGCTATTTATTTTCCTGATAGGTTGCGCTGGCATCTGACGGATTTTTTAAATTTGTTTTTGCAGGGCTCGACTTGCTGTGTGAGAGTCAAAGGTCGAACATCAGGAGGAAAAGAAAGGGTGAGTTCACCGGGTTTTCAGGCCTCTCCCAGTCCTGCCTTCAGTCGGCCACCTTTCAGTCACAGGTACTGGGCTAGAGTCGGGTGTGGTATTAGCCAAGAGTCATCCTCTGAGTGCTTGTGACATATTTTCAAGATGTGTTCGAAAAGGAAGTCATTTGTCAACTTGAGACTTAGTGATACGAGGTATTTACTGTTTTCTTCTGAAATTCAGAGAAACGTCCACGTTCGGGGCTCTGTTTGTGTGGCTGAAAACAGTATGAGAAAAGAATAAAAGACTTCAATAAACGCCTGCTCGCCACCTTCCTGACCTCACACCTTTTTAAAACTGGAACCAAAAAACAAACAGCTGCTCTCCGGGAGAACCAGGCTGAGAAACTCAGACCCAACGAGGTTTGATGAAAACTGCCGTCAACATCTGTGGCACAAAGTTACCAAATGAGGCGGCTTTACCCTCAGCTTTACTGCTGAAGACGAAAAAGCACAAAAGGCCAAAGAGGGTTTGTCCTAAAGGGTTCACATTTTACTGGAAACTCCTCTGTTGTAAAAAAAAATCACGTTTTAACAGAAAGCCTCTGTTTGGAGCCGCAGCAGCCAACATGCAGCACACATATGGTCCACTGGAGGACAGTCCAGTGACTGAAGAACTGTGACTAATGTCGTGTTTTCACCACCAGAGGGCGATGAAGTCTGCTCACACCATCCTCCTGACTAGTAGTTCGCATTTGTCCTCTGTGGAGGACATTTGTAAACCTTTATACCTCCCATCCTCTGCATACTGCTGAATTAACTCCTTTTGTTATAAACAGAGGACATTCAGGGCTTTTCAGTGATACCAAATGTGAAGGAGTGGGGGTAATTACCTTACAAAGTTTGTGAAATTTTACAAAAATGTGATTGGATAATATATTTTCCCTGGTAGTCAGATAGATAAAATGACCAAAGACTGTATGTCTATGACAACGACTCAATAGGTGCATAAGTTTATACAGGAGATGACATGTTTAGAGCTTTGGGCGCAGCTTTAGGTCCTGTGACGTGTTAATTCGGATAAAATATACAAAATATATTTCTTGTTGTTTGCAACGTGATTAAATAAATGTTTTCTGTTTTGGGCTTTCAATGATGTCTCTCGAAGGCTCTCCAATTTAAAGATCAAACCTTTCGGCCTGCTTCAGGTTTCTTTGAGTGCTGCTTTTTAAATCCTCCGCTGTCTTCGATTACCTGTGATTTAAAGAGGAGGAAAACAAACACCACTTATTACGGGGCAGTAAGTGTTTTCAGGCCCCTTTCGGGGTCATTGTGCTGCAAAGGAAATGCCATCCACTGTGATCTGTGTCTCTGCCAGGCTTCGAGTTGTTTTACTGCAGAGAGAAAAGACCATTTACAAAAACCTCATTATTATTATCGCTGTCAGGATTATAATGACCTCTCACTATTTTAATGGCAACATTTTTAGGTGGAGGTGCTCTTACATGCTTTTAGCAATCAAGGTTTAATTGTGTAAAACTTCAATATTTAATAATATTTCACGTTCAGGAGACGAAACTCTAACTGTTTGTTTTTCCATGGGTGGAACACCTCGAGCATCTTTATCCTGCTTTTCTTTCTGGGTGCCACGGAACGTTATCTCATCACTTTTTATTTTAGTTTTGCTCTGAAAAGATCCGACTTCATCATCCTTCAGCAGTATTATGAAAACATAACACTTTACCTCCTTATAACACTTCTGACTCTAACCCTTAACTCATTTTCTCTTTTTTTTTCCCCAAATATTTAACTTTTTTCACTCTCATTATATTTATTGCTCTTTGTTTGCAATCACTTTTCCCAACTGTTTTAATTTGTTCCCTTTTATAGAATGCAAAGATGTGATTTTCTTTGCTGTGCAACACATTCATTTTAAAATATGTGATTAGTGCGCTGATGTCTGGCGTACAGATACTGACCACAGCATCTCTCTTAACTTAAATTTACTCTTTAAAAAAAAAAAAAAAAATCCAAACCAAACTTTACATATCTGAGTCTGAAACAAATGTTTCAAAGCATTCAGTGAGTCAGAAGAAACTTTTGCTGGAGAGAATTTTAATAAAAAGAAGTGGGACATTTCTATATTTAGACCTTGTAATTTATTAGAAAAACTGTGTTTTGACTGAATAATCTATGTAAAACTCACAAAACACGGCCCGGTTCAGATCAGAGAGACGCTGCTTCTATGGCTCACATATCTGAATGTAAAATGGAAATAAACAAACAAACAAACTCACTGTTCTTGTAAAAGCACAACTTTGACCCGATGTGTTAAAAGCAAATCTTGTCCAATTAGAAGCGAAACAAATAAATCAGGATCTGGAGCAGGAGCGCTGGTTTCATCCAGTCAGAGTTGGGAGTCGTTTTAGAGACAGGAGCTGAAGTGTTTCAGACAGTTACACACACACACACACACACAGGCGGCTGGACTTCCTCAGCATCCAGCTGTTTGTTCATCTTCACGTCCAAGAAAAAAGTTCATTAGGTGTATGAGAGCCTCACAACCATAAGACCACGGTGATCAATATATATATATATATATATATATTTTTTTTTTAAACAAAGAGCCACTTTAGGAGCTATTTCTGTTCCATCATGTATCTCCGTCTCATCACCAGGCCAGAAACTGCAGCTAAAATTAGCACAAATGATAACGTGTCGATGGTGGACGCAGCATAAAGCACGCTGGTTGTGGGGTGTGATCAATTTGTCAAAACGAACAAAAACGAGCTTGAAAAACTATGAAAAATAAACACAATTTAGAAGCATGATAAAGTTTATGTGTTTCCAAGGGAAAGAAAAGGAAGACTCTCTGATGTGCTCTTACATAATCCTGCATAGGACTCAGTCTTTTCCAGATTTATCCCTACCTCCCCTTCACACACACACAAACACACACACACCTCAGGTTTGCAGGGAAGCAGAGCTTTTATCGCCATCATGTGGGTGTTTCATAGATTACACGCAGGCTTTCATTAGACATGAAACAAATAAGTCTAATAAGTTAAAAAAAGCTCATTTAAAACTTTGTCAACAAGGCCGTGGCTGCACGCTTGAATTTATTTTAAAGGTCTATCTTTAAACCTGAAACGCTCCAGTTGTGTTCGAGTCACAACAACAATAAAGGTGCTTCTAAATGCAGCCCTTCGTGGTCAGTCCACACTGATCAAACCGAACAGTAAGAGTTTGGGTGTCCGGACCGGATAAGCCTCGTGGACTCCAGCAGGGCAGACCCTGGTCTTCGATCCTGTTCATGGACAGGACTTTGGGGTGTGCTCGTAGAGAAGAGGGTGTCAGGTGTTTGGGAACCTCAAGGCTCCATCTTTGGGGAGGGTTTTTTTTGCAGATGATGTGGTTCTGGTGCACCGGAGCTGTTTGGAGCCGAGCGTGAAGCAGCCCCGGGTGAGTCCGACTTTCTCTACGGGGGTTTTGAGCTGAGTCTGAGTCCATTTCTTTTCCAACTCATCCTACAGTCACAGGAAATGGATCAGCACCACGAGATTCCAGATCCGAGTGGCTGAGATGAGGGTGGCTGTTTTTTTCCTGAGGGAAGAGATCTATCATCAGAGTGGAGCTGCTGCTCCTCCTCGTTGAAATGATTCAGCTGAGGTGGCTTGGGCTACTGATCAGGTTTGCCTCTCGGTCCCCTGAGGTGTTTCAGGCGTGACCCGCTGGCAGAGGGCAGTTCTGGGTCGGCCTCAGGTTTGCGGTCCACTTCAGAGAAGCAGGTTTACCGAACAGAAGGATTTACTGTCATGCTTTTGTTGTTTACACTAACGCGAGGATCCAGTGTGACTTTTCAGAGGATCTTTTTTTTCTTCCTGTCATCAGCAGCTGTTAATATTAGCAGCCATCTGGCCCAGAGGACCCCAAAGGCTGTTCAGTGATGTAAAATCCACCTCCCGAGCCTCTAATCTTGTTGATAAGAAACAAACCACGGGCTCCCCGAAGCTCAAGTGTCTTTTAAGAATCAAACAAAACTAAATGCAACTGCCCACAAGGACAGCTTGTCAGTTTTAATTCAAATTTAAATCAGAAAAAAACAGAAACACTTTCAAAGCTGAATCACTTTAGTCGGATTTCCATCCCTCCCTCTCTCGGGATGTCCCGCTGGCATTTTTTTTTCCTCTCTTTTTAAGAGTTCGCTCATAAGTCTTTCCCTTTTTCTGCTCAGCCAGCAGGATTAGCACAAGTGTCTATGTCAGCGTCCTGCTAAGATCCTGCTCTTTGGCCTGATCACTCACACACACACACACACACACACACACACACACACACACACACACACACACACACACACACACACACACACACACACACACACACACACACACACACACACCACAGGCTCCACACCAGCTCCTGTTTCCCCCTTCAGGCACAGAACAGTAGGGACCTGGTGACGGGGGCTCTCCATGGTGCTGATCTGGATGTAAAATCCCCAAGCCTGTGTATGTGTGTGTAGGTGTGTGTGTGTGTTGTTTAGAGTGTTTAGAGAGCCTCTCCTCTTGTAACCCCCTGTCCTCGCTGTCTGCCAGTTGAGGAAATCAATCAATTTAGCTAGAGTGCATTCTTGATGTCTTATTGGCTTTTTTTGTTTGTATATGTGTGTGTGTGACTCCAAACAGCCCGGCGCTCCTGCTTTAAATTCTCAGCGAGGCTCCCACTTCTTCTTCTTCTTACCTGAGCCCAACTTTGTCTGGAGTGACATGCCAGCCCACCCCCTTGTCTTTGTGTGTGAGTGGTGGTGGTGGGGTGAGGGGGTGAGAGGAGGAGGGGGGAGTCAGAGCATGTAAAGCTGATTCAGGCACGATTCCACTTGGGGATAGCTGTCTCCTTCCTTCTTCTCCGTCTTCTAAGGGAGCGTTTATTTACAGCGCCGGCTGTTTTGATTGACAAAGGCAGGGGAGAGTGAACGCACTACTTGTTATGCAGCTGAAGTCTGTCAAGCCTTCAGCACCTGCTCTCTTTCAGACGCTCATTTCATCGTGGCTTCCCTTTTCCAGGAGTCTGAGCTCTTTTTTATTTTTATTTTTTTTTTACATCCGGTCCTGCATGTTTACCTGGATGTCTCCTCACTCTCCCTCCCTCCCTCCCTCCCTCCCTCCCTTTGATTTGGCCGAGCCTTGGTTTATTTGCAGCTGAGCAGGATCTCGAGCACCATCTCTGCGCCTGAATTTTCTTTCATTAGTTCACCTGTCTGCTCCTGTGTGTGTGTGTGGTTTTCGGGCTGAGGTGAAGATAAGGTTTTCTTGAGTTTTCGTGAGCAGAGATCAGCCATGTGCCCCCCACGTACTTTAACATTTGTTTCACATTTCTTCTGAGCACTACTTCCTGCAAGGATCTGACACTCTTACAGCCACGTTGTTGCAGATTTTTTTTTTTCAAGCAAAGTAGTTTTTTTTTATATTATTTTGTTTTATTCTAATAACTGAGTCTAAGCTTTAATGCAGAGCTGCACCAAAGGGCTTTGATGTTGGTGAAACCCTTGGTTTTTAAGCGGGAATCTGTCAGAGATGATCACGTTTAACCCTCAAACTGCTCTTTTAACGTTGCCAGTCTGCTCGTGAGACACGTTGTGAACCCTGAGAACTCCATCCCATCTGATCTGTGAGGGTCAGACCTGTTCGAGGCGCGTTTAAATCTCTGCAAGTGTCTTTGTGTGCGTGTGTTAGTGCCAGGCACAGCAAGAGATGCTATTTCCATGCAGAAAATATGTTGCCACGGTAACAGAGGAGCGAGCGAGAGCACGAGGGAGAGAAAGAGGCTGAGATGTTCCACACACACACACACACACACACACACACA
>NC_051448.1:15407908-15419317 GCF_001649575.2 Kryptolebias marmoratus | reverse complement strand
AAAAAAAAAAAAACAAAGCCTGCAGCTCACATCCCAGAGTCGGTCTTTGATGTCTCAAGGTGTCAGTATGTTTTTTTTTTTTATAAGGAGTGTCACGATGCACAAAGCAGAATAGGTGGTAATTTCCCCCTGATTCTCCGTGTGTGCATCTCATCTCCTGTCACCTCTGCTCCCCACCATCAGCTCCGTCTAAATATAGAGATCTCTCCCGTCCTTTCCTGCCTCAGCGGCGGTCCTTCTCTGGCTCTTTTCTGCCTCCGTCGGGCTCGGGCTGACGTCACCGACACCGCCATCATTAACTGCTCTGCCCTGATGGCGGGGCAGGCTATTTACAAAGCTAATTATTAACCATTCAGAGTTTCACACTGGTGAATCAGCTAGAAACCTGTGTGTGTGTGTGCGCGCGCAATCAAACAACGCAGAGATTCATTTTTTAAATAAAAAAAAAACTCCTCAAATTTGTTGTTTCCCCCAATATCACATGACAAGATTTGATTTTATTCTGTTTTTAATCAGCAAAGATTTCCCAGAAATGATTGTAGCAACAGAAATGATGTTTTTATTTAACACCTTTAGGACAAAACAAATGATGAATTGTGTCTGTTAGTCCAGATGTTGAGAAGAAGAGAATCTGCTTTGTGTTTAGGCTTCTGCTTTACAAGATTTCAACCTCACGAAACACTCATCTTGAAGTTTTGTTTCACAAGCGAACGGTGGATCCAAATGTTTTTTTGGCCTTTTAAATTTAAGTATTTTAACAGGATAGTTTGGTCTTTTCTGAAGTGATGCTCTAGCTGTTATCAGTAGTGTAAAAGAAGGTGCAAACTATCTATAACTATTTGACAGATCATCACATCACAAAAACGACCAGAATCTCATTTTAAAATTTATAAACTTGCAAAATTTTGAGATTTCCACTGCTTGGATTCTCCTCTTTTACGCGTCTCTCTTTTTTGTGTAGCTGGTTTAAGGCCAGCAGTCTTAGTTTGAGGCAACATGAGGAAAAAGTCCAAACCAGAGGGATCAAACGTGTTCCTCTTGTCTGCAAACCCTCAGTAAGAAACAACTGGACAGCAGTGTAGTTTCAGTCCGAATAATGAATGAAAACGTTCGGCTCACCCTGAAGATGGCTGCCAAGACTTTTTAAAATGTCACTTTATTTACAAATATTTATTTTGCCCATAGAAATGCACGGAGATCTCCTCAGCTCCTTCAGAAACATTGTTCTCCTTCAAATCTGCTTCAGCCTGCTTCCTCTGTTCGTTGTCTTTTGACGTTACGTTTAGTTCCTTCCTAGCTTTTCAGCTTCCAGCTCTCATGATGCTTTTAGCAGCGTTTGGATTTCAGCTGCTTCTTTTAGCTTCAACGAGTCGGTTTTAGCTTCTTTGGCAAATTTCAGTGCTCAGCAGTCACACTGCATTTTTAATTTTTTTTTTTTTTCTAGTGTCACTTCTCTGTGTTTGTTGTGTTCAGCCGACAGACGACTGCTGCGAATCTGTTTTCTGCAATCAAAATTTGTCTCCGCAACCAGAAGAATCGGGGGCCAGGCCGCTCCGCTCGTTCTTCTCGGTGCGTTTGGCGCCTCTCAGTGACACCGACTTATGCATTCTGCTTTCTCGAAGCAGGTGTGCAAATATTCGGTAAATATACGGTGTCCGTATGTCTGTTGCTTCCCTGGATGGATTTCAATGAAGCTCCCAGAAAGCAATCGCCGATGTCAGCCCAGTTCAAGATGGCCGCCAGAGCTAATCAGCCTTGGCAAACACAAAAATGGCTGCAGCTCAGTCGATTTTACAGACGCTCAGCTTCAAATCTGGTGTTTCCATAGATGTGCGTCGTCCCCAGCTGATAACCAGAGAGCTAACCGGATGCAAAAGAGATTTGTTTAAAACTCTGGCATGAATAGAGTTGATTCTGTCTGTCTGTTAGCAAAATATCTCATAAACAACTGGGCGGATTTTAATGAAACTTTCAGAAAATAAACACTGGGTGCACATCTACAACCTATTGACTTCTGGAGGCAATCCAGTTGAAGGCGGCTGCTGGAGCTGATCAACCTTGGCGATCACAGAAATGCTTACAACTTAGTCAGTTTTCCAGCTATTCAGGTAAAACTTTGTGTAATAGTAGCTGAAAGTCATTCCCAACACACATTCTGAGTGCTAACAGATCACGTAAAATCCTGCAGTACAGCAGTGGGATATGTGATGATCTTTGTTTAAAATGCCATCATAAAAAGGCGATGAACAACATGCATTCCCCCCAAGGAATGCCAGGCCTTTAATTTTAAACGCGACACTGTGGATTGATATTTAAACGAGGACTCTTGCACCACTCTGAGCAACAAATACGATTAACACACAAAAACATGTTTTGTTTTGTTTTTTTTTTCTTCACCATAATCCCTTTGTGAGCTGGTTACGGACAGCCTGAAGCCATGCTGATTTCCGTCAGTGAGTGAGTGAGTGAGTGGAGAAATTATCCAAGTCGAATACAAACACAGAGTCTCATCTGAATGTTTGGGGCTACTCTGAGACGAGAGTGAAAGCAATGTGGGGCCGTGACCTCGCAGCGGCTCCTCATGCTCCGTTACCACAAGCCTGAAGCAATAACAAGATTAGAACTTTAAGTAAATCACCGTGATTGAGGCTTTTAATGTCCCCCTTTCGCCGGCAATTGATGAATAGTTGAGAGCTGGCTTACACATCTGCCTTGCTGCTGCTGCCGCCGCCGCCGTGGCTTCTGCTGCTCTTTTCCGTGATCTCCAACACTGGTGAATCAATGGGAGATCCATCACAGTCCGGAGGAGGAGAGCAAATCACTCCTATAAGAGATAGCAGCTATCAGGCAAATGGGCAGAAAATGGTTCTTAATGGTGCCTGGCACGTCTGGTGTAAACTGCAGCCAGCCTCGGTGCCATCGTCCATCACCCTGACGCGTGGAGAACCGAAAGAAGAGGAGGAGGAGGAGGCATCTACTCATTTAGACCTGGAACCCCTCGTTAGGGGGGCAACACAATAAAACAGGAAGAGGAGGAGGTATTTACTTGTTTAGAGTAGGAACCCCTTATTTGGAGGGGCAACCTAGTAAAAGAGGAAGAGGAGGAGGAAGCATCTACTCATTTAGAGCTGGAACCCCTCATTTGGGGGACAACCTAATAAAAGAGGAAAAGGAGGAGTCATCTACTTGTTTAGAGTGGGAACCCCTCGTTTGGGGGGGGACCTAATAAAAGAGGAAGAGGAGGAGGAAGCATCTACTCATGTAGAGCTGGAACCCTTCGTTTGTGGGACAACACAACAATCCGGGTTAAATCCAGTATTATGACCCCTCGGTGTGTGACCTTTACTCAGCCTCCGACGTTACAACGGCATCCTGAAAACTCTCACTCCTTCTTCTTCCTCTCAGCTTCGTCAGAACTCCTGGTGATGGAGGTGTAGGTGACTGAAAAGCTGAGCTCATGAAGCAGGAGGAACTCCGACCTGAAGCCGAGCCGAGCGCAGGTAAATATCAGTCCTGGTGGGGCAGGGTGGAGGGTGTTAAGCGACCGGCAGATTTCGGGGCGAGCAGTTTGCAATCCTAACAGGACTCTTGGCGCACACAGCTCTCAGCTTTAGTCATGAGTTTGACGCGACAGCTGGCGCTGAGTAAACAAACAGACCTTCGGCTTGGGTTTGACCGTTTCGCTCGTCTTTCTTCTCGTCCAGAGCGCCGTGTTCCCAGAAACAGTAATCACATCCACTATTAATGAGCCTTGATGTTCATTCCAGACCCATTTACTCCTCTCAATAATGCATACCCTTTGGAATTGCCTTTGCATTTTTATTTATTTATTTATTTTTACACACGCAGCGCCGCCACCTCCTCCTCCTCCTCCTCCTCCTCTTCAGAACCGTTCAACAGTGTTCGGGTTGCGCTCACAACTCTTTCTTTGCGTGTTCTCCCAGGAACAATGTCTGCCAAGACAAACGATGTCTCATGGTGTGACTTTGACTAACACCGCCTGCCGCGCGGCGATAATGAAATGCTGAGCTGTGGCGCATGGAGCGTAGAAGGTGCTAACAGCGTTTTTTGGAGAAGAACTTCAGCTCCTTTCCATCAGGCCTTCCTGGGTCTTTGTCGTGCTGAGAGGCTCTTCGGTTTGAAGGAGTAGGAACGACTGTTTTTGTTTGTTTTTTTAGCACAAGCTACGTTTCTCAGTTATACGTGTCATCTACTTTTCTACGTATCTCTAATGATGCGCTGCAGAGAACCAATTCCCTATGCTACATGCTAAATTTATGCTTAGCTTGTATGAATTACGAATATCACTAGTTTTTATCTGTTAGTGTTATTCTCAGCTTATTCTACAAAAACGTATTGATTTACTATGTGAACAAAATTGTTTTAAGAACGTAAAAATACCTTTTGCTGACTTTGCGTGGTTTCCATTGTGAATCGTTTCACAAAAAAAAAAAATCAGTGGAAGAACCTCTCAAGCTTCTTTCAATCGACCTACCGCTTCTTTAAGGTATTTATACTAGTGGTTATGAAAATAGCGCCCCCTTCATTTCCGGAAAGCAACGGTCCCATTTCAAAATATGTTTTTTCCTGTTTGCTGCAGCCAGGTCCTACTCCAGCGTTTAGTTTCCTCACTTTACTGTCATCAGAAGCAGCCGTGATGTCTAAAGGTCAAGCTGGTGTTAGATCTTCATGAAAAAGGACTTGTCAGCTAATATTTAAGGCCTATAGCATTCTTTGGAGGAATGGGTTTCCAATCATCTTGGGTGGAGAAATGATGGAGCCGATCAGGTCACTAAGATCCAGGAGAGCAGATAGGATTTTTGAATTGTAGTTGGAAGGGACCTATCTTTCAGCAAATGAGTTCAACAGAATAAGTTTTATTTACTTTTATTTGGGATTGTTACATTTGTGTGTTACTGAAACACAATGTTCCTCTTCACACAAACACTGCGCTCTCTATGCACACTGAAACGTGAATTAGTCCAATTAACGAAACATTAATCATCGGTTAATTCTGTACTTGATGGGGGAGTGGGGATGGATGGAGTCACTATAAATCTGTGTGTGGGGGGTCATGTCCCCCCGTCTCCATCCCCAGTACCATCTTCGCCCATGCCATGATCTCAGGCAGCTGCTACCACACCAAACACCAGCTTCATATCGGCCTGAAACTGACTGAAATGCAGCAGTCTCTGTGTTTAATGAGGACCATTGGTACTTAGTGTCGTCTCAAACTGGGATGAAAAGTTAATCCAGATGTAGATGGACTTTTATAGGTTACTGGCTGGGAGTTTCATTAAAATCTGTTCAGTGCTTAAAGAGATAGTTTCAGGCATTGGCGATAGGGGCTTTTCAGGGTTCCTCGGAAGCATGGGAGGACAGCTGAGTAAAGGTTGGGGTGGATGGGGGTGGGGTGACCGGGGTGATGCAACACAGCGGGCTGGACGGGGGAGGCCAGACGAGGGCCGGTGAACACATTAATGAGGTCGGAAAGCAGCTCCCACGCGTGGAGTTTCAGCGAAGGAAACCATGTGGCTCCAAGGCGGCCACAGGCCTCGCCCTGCCGACCCCTTCTCCTGACCTCCACCTGAGGTCCATCACCCACACTCGCCCTGCTGACCCACCCCCATCCCACACATACACCTTCCCCTTCCCCCCCATCGGTCCCAGCCCCGTGGAGGTGCTCTGAATGCTGAAGAGCTGCGCGACCGGCTTACAAAGGAGGCTCTTTTTCCCCCTGTCACTCCTGCTCTCCTTCTTGTGCTTGCCGTGCCCCCCTCCCCTCCCTCTCTTTGCTTTTCTTCTCTGCACCTTCATTTTTTACTCTTTTTTTTTTAATCCTCATCCCCGCTTTCCATCACCTCCCACCCTCTTTGCTGCATTTGTTTCACGAAACCTTCCATTTACTCCTCACTCCTTTTGCCTCACCCGTCTCCTGCCTTCAGACATGCATTTATTATTAACACACACACACACACACACACAGCCCTCTGGCTCTCGCCAACAACTGAACCAAGGTTCGGGCCAAGCTCCTCAGCGTTTTAATCACTTGTAATGAGTGAGAACTAACAAGCAGAAGTGCACGAATGCATCCTGTTCAGGTGTTTACGCAGCTGCTTTTTTTTTTGCACGTGCGACCGAAACCCTGCGACTGTACAATCACCCGCACACGAGCTCCCACTGCGGAGGCTGGGTTTAACCCTCTCCTGCCGCAGGTTTCTGCGGCGGCTGACTTCAGAGGGAACAGGCGCGCCGCTGTTCGATGAGCAGGGAGATCTGCAAGCGCGAGGCGTCCCCTGTGACCGGCGAGGCCTCTTTTCATCATCTGCCTTCCCCCCACCACCAGCACCACCTTCTCTTTGAACAAACACAAGAGCTCAGGGATCTGTCAGAGGTCCACCACTCGCGGAGAAAAGGGAATTAGGTTGCTGCAAGACTACTGAAACCCCACATTTATCAGCACTCGAGCTGCAGACGTGCAGCTTTTGTTCTGCAGGCAGGGCTCTTTGCTAATTTGTGGGGGAAAACACACAAGCTGAAAATGAGATGTGTCTGAATGTGCCCCGTTTTGGTTCTTGTCTTTTTTTTTATCACTGGTTTATTTATACTGGTAAACATCAAACAGAAACAACAGCAAAATCAAGAGCGAACGTCCTCCCATTCTCTTACATCGACAAGTTAATTTACAATGGGTGTTGTCGGCGTGACACGATAACGTCTGGAAGTAAAAAAAAGCCACAGAGAAAGAAAATATGGAAATGAACCGCTCCTCTGGATCTCATCAGGATATCAGATTGACTTGCCGCACCTGTCATGCCATCGGTGCTGGTTCAATTGCTGCTCAAATCAGTCACGACAGGAATCCTATCAGAGCTGAGTCTTTATGTAATTATGTGATAAAAATGTATCGATTCAAACCGGAGGGCAGTATTAGGCTGAGTCGACTTGTGCCACAACAATAAAAAAAAAAAAAAAAGAAATGCTGCATTGTGCTGTGTCTGGGAGTGCCGGGATGAGAAGCAGGAGCGCGGTCGGTCTGCCTACTACATTCTGTTCCTGCTCCTCTGGGATGGAAAACACATTCTTCATCTCTCCAAAAAGAGCACTGCCACCAAGGTGTTTCAGACGTGCTGCCGTCTGCTTGTGACGCCGAACGCAAACGTCGCGTTTCGAAAGTCTTGAGGAAATGGCGTCACCTCGAACGGATAAAGTCGGGGTTCTGGGGAAAAGATACGAGCAGCTACTGTCTAACCCTGTTGTAGAGAGCTGTTCGGACGGCCTCAGTTCGGAGAAAACCAGAGTAGGTCTGACAAACCGAGGAGCTAATGGCTAGTCTGAGACCAAAGCCTTTAAATTGCCCCTAACTTCACATTTCTTGTGCTGGTGTCGATTCTCGATCATCATTTAAAAAGGTTAAAAAAACAAAAACAACTTGGCCCATCTGTGAGCCAGGCAAACAAAGACCCTAACGAGCCTCTGTTGTGAGGAGAGTGATTTTAATCTGCTGAGAAAGCTCCTCAGATGAGAAGCGAAACGTCCTCAGCTACGGAGTAGAAGTCCAGTTGTTTTTGGAGTTGTTTTTTTTAACCTTTTCTGGGTTCACATTACTTGGTCCATTCATCAGGAATACAGAGATATTGGGAACCTTTGGGGAAATTAGTTGTTTACAAAAGGCAGCAGTCAGCTTTGGTCGAGGCACTGCTCTGTTTAACCAGGAGTGTTTTTAAAAAAAAGGTGGCGAGACTGATAATCATGGGGTGGGACACCAAAAGCCAAAAGCCATAACAGATTCTCATTCATCCTATTGTGCCTATACATAGGCTATTTAAAAGACAATAAAATGTAAGTTATGATTTAGGCCTACGTTGGTTTCTTATTTTACAGTTAATTACAGCACAGTCACCGCTCGACTCACTGACAATTGTCTTCTCCTCTCTTAAAATCATATCCATAAGAATAATATGCATATACCACCGGTTTGGTAGGGCAGCAAATTTATAAGGGTAGGCATTGCCCCCCATTAACCCCCTCCTGGTGCCGTCACTGGGTTTAGCCATTAGCTCGTCAGTCCGGTCAGAATTAAACTCCATTTGTTCCAAACTGAGGCCATTCAAAGAGCTATCTCCAACAGGATAAGGTACTAATTGTCCAAAGGCTTCCCACAGAACTCCATTTCAAAAGATCTGAACTATCCCTTTAAGTAACAGATACTGTAACTATAACTCTGATCCCCCATTTGATACTTTTCTTGTTATAATACAGTATGTTCAGGTTACTGCATTCAATACCACATGAACACCTATGGTTGTACTGAGATGTATAGTATCTCACACAACTAAACATTTTTGTACATGACATAGTTTTATACACTGTTGTGCCTTTCATTAAAGTTCCATCAAATGTTGATATAAAGAAGACTTTGATAGGTTATAAGGTAAAAAATCGAAATGTTTTTCCATGACCCTGTGTGTCTGCCTTCCACAGGTCCCTCGGTAAAGAGCACAAAAAAAAAACAAAAATCAAAGCAAGGCATAAAATTCCTGTACGTCCAGAATGGGCCTCCAATCCAATCCAGTCGGCAAAAAACAAGAGTGCAGGCCATTAACTTCAAATCATAAAGTGCTCTCCAGCAGCCACTCAGACCTGGACAGTTTGTCTCGGGCTCGGCGAATGTTTGTTGTACTCTCGAGCTGCGGCAGCTCTCCGCTCATTGACAGGCTGCGTTTGGAGCGCAGGCTGGCCCCACTTTTCGGGTAGGCCATGTAGCAGCGCTCCCTGTACGAGTCTGCGTTGAGCGAGTGCCTGCGGTTCACCCTCACGCCCCCTGCTGGCACAGTCATGTAATGCCGAGAGGCCTGGTGGGGCCTGGCGGGGACCCTGGGAGCGGCAGTCCATTTGACGGGCTGACCCGGCACGGGCAGGGCGACGGCAGTGGCCTTTTTCACCTCCGAAGAGTTATTCCGGTTCATGTTATTGAGCTCGACGTCAGCCTGAGCTTCGGCTCGCCGGGCCTCCGAGGGTTTCGGCGGGGCTCCGGAGCGTTTGGGCCTCGGGGCTCCCGGGGAGGCCGGGTGCCAGCTGTGACTGCCGGCGGAGGTGGAGACCGTGCAGTCGGGGACCGAGGGTTTTGTGGTGGGCACGGCGACAGGCGCTCGCTGCTTGGTCGGCTCCGGGGGCGGGAGGGCGACCCGGAGGCAGTCCTTGTCGTTCTTCTCTGGACGTAGGACCTGCTTCGACAGGGACTTGGGGATCCCACAGCCTTGGAGTTGTCCGTCGCTGCTCAGGGATCGGATGTCCCCCATCTCCAGAGCCTGGTGTGACAGGAAAGAGAAGAGTGACGACCAGTCCACCACACACCGTTCCTCCAAAGCCAATAAAAATAAACCGCAGTGACTCACGCCTTACTGACCTTATCCGCATCTCCTTGGTTACACACCCGGTAGCGCACAATGAGGAAGATAATGAACGCGAGCACAGACGCCACAATGATCCCCCCAATGACGACAACAATGGTCCCGCCGAGGAACTGGGACTGCATGAAGTGGCAGCTCAGGTACTGTGGCTCGGTGGAAAAGTGGACGCAACCGATCACCCTGGTGGCCGTCAGAGACGTCACCTGGTCATCGTAGATGGCCAGGACGCACAGATCGTAGTGCGCGCCAGCTGCCAGGTTGTTCACCAGGATGTCTTTACTGCTGGGGGGTATCATTCTGCAGAGAGCGAGAAGCTCGGTGAGTCGGCACAGAGATTAGTGGGGTTTGAATCAAAAAAAGGGAGTGAAGCAAAACCGATTAACCATCTTACTGTTGTCAGGATGAAATGACGTGACAGTAATTTATCTCCCGGGGGGTGGGGGGATCTTAGTGATCTGCCTGCTCGCAATCTGTTCTGACATTTATTCTTTCCACCACGTCCCCGAAAACAACGGCTTGGCTCGGGAACGCAGGAAGCCTCGGTTTGCTCAGAAGCTGCTGCTGACAAGCCATATGTGCTACTGACCCCAAAGTTCACTTGGAAAAAAAGAGGATTTGTGCTGCGATCCTATCATATTACGGTGATTAACGCTAAATGTGGAGAGAAAGAAGGGGAAGGAATGAAAGGACGCTGCGCTTCTTCAGATACGCTTGTGTCGAAGCCTCTCTGATGCTTTTCTTTTTTTCTTTTTTTTTTTGTGCAACACTGGAAGACGGCTCTTTCATCTTCCTCTGGGTCCGCAGCTTAGTGCTGACATTGTGTTTTGATTTTGTTGATTAGGCATTATCAAGGCCCTGCACATAGTAAATAATACACAAGGGGGGATTATGAGTAGAAGGATAAGAATTCAGGCGCAGTGCATTAGTCTGTCTTCCTGATGGGATTAGCAGATACCACAAATCATGCTGACAGTCAGGTCCAGCTCTTAATGACTAAACTTCTGACAGGGTTTTAAAAAAATTCAAAGTAGACTAAAAAGATAAAGCTAAAGCCGTGGCTTTGCATACACTTAGATTCGCTAGTTTTCTCATTTGCCCAGGTCCCCCTTGAAAATGAGATCTAGATCTCAATGGGGTTTACCTGGTTAAATAAATAATAAAAAAATAAAATAATAAAAAAAAAAAAATTCTCGGTCACGGACGCTCACCTGTACACCAGTGAGTCGTCGTAGGTGCCGTTGTACTGGATTTGGAACATGCGGATCCCGGGAATGCTCCTGTGGAAGTTGAACTTGACCAGGGCCGAGGTGGAGTGGGCCTCGGCGATGACGACTTTCTTCTCCGGGCTTGTCTTGGCGTTCCCCAGAGGGACCCCGCCGGCGGCCTCCGAGCCCGTCTTGGACACCGTGGCGATATCCGACGAGCCCGGGTCGGGCTCCTGCTCGGCCGCCGAGCTGTTGGCGATGTGAGGGAGCTTGGCGATGACCAGCTCCACCGTCTGCTGGGCTTCCCCGGCAGCGTTGGAGGCCACGCAGGTGAAGGAACCTGAAAACACAAAAAATATGACGCAAACGACATGAACAACTGCACAAGTTTGGCTGTTTTAAATGATCATCTTCTACATTTTTTATGTAGAGAGACACCATCCTCATTAAAACTCTGGAATAAAAGGTGGCGGGCGATATGCATTCCTTCAAGGACTGATCGGCCGTTAATTATTTTATTTTTCATTGCTGAATCAGGGCCAGCGTTTAGGCCCTTCTGAAGCAGAGCAACATCTTTTCAGCTCCTACAGGATTTATTTTATTCACGTTTTAAAGGAATGAGGAGTAATCCACAGCATGAGCTCGGAGCTTGGCAGCCGAAACATTAATCACCGGGGTCGGTTTAAACTGGGAGCCTCTCTTCTGTTTAAAAATGCAGGTGTTGACTTCTTTTCAGCCTAGCATTTTCTAATCCTTTAATCCCCCCCCCCCCCCCCCACCCCCCACACCAA
>NC_051448.1:15369962-15407829 GCF_001649575.2 Kryptolebias marmoratus | reverse complement strand
AAAAAAAAACAAAAACAAAAAACAAAAAACAAAAAACAAAAACAATATAAGGACAATTGTTGCAAAAAGTTCAAGAAAACCCTTGAAAGTTTCCATAAGTTTACCTCATTTAATTCTCTGGGGTAATAAAAGATGCCACTGTTAAATATTGATATAATTAAAATCATAGAAGGAAAGCTTATTGCTCTGAGCCTTTTTAGACCAGAGTTTTAGCTTAAGATCATCTTATAGCTTTCATACAAAACATTAATGTCTGTCTTTGTCTTTCGGTGGTGATAGTAATGATATTTGTACTTAAAAAACAAAAAACAACACAGTTACTCCTTCGGGGCATTTTTTCAGATAAGCACCATGCTGCAAGAAAAACATCATCCTAAAGGTTGTCATAGGAAATCAAGCTGCTAACCTCGAAGACCGAACTGGACACAGGCTGTTCTTTTAATGAATGTAAATAATAACTGGATTGGAGCAGCTCTCATATGTTTTCAGCCTGATTTCGTGGACACGGTTTATCTGGCGCTTGTCCTTATAAGTGGGGCCTGTTTAGAAGAACAGTTCTAAGCCCGAAACAGGAGCTCGGGTTTGTTTTGGACGTGTCAGGAGCGGAGAGCGATGCAGAATGTCAGTCTCACTCATCTTTGAAAGGATCACAGAGGTGGAGACTGCAATCCGCTCAGGACCGACACTGGTGAACGACCTGTCAGTCGCAGCAGGAAGGCCGGCCTTCAGTTTAGAGGACCACGTCCAAGTCATGGTAAATACAAATAAAGGCCTAGCTTTTCTTGAGGGAATGCACATCGCCCGCCGCCTCTTTTCCGCCATTTTAGTCAAATCTTGAAAGTTACGACACTCACCATCTCAAGCAACATCGTGAGATCTCGCAGACATTGTTAGCGCCAGGAGTATGTTATGTGAATGACTCTCAGCTACTACCACACCAAATTTTAGCTCAATATCTGTCAAACTGACCGAGTTGGAGCCATTTTTGTGTTGGCTAATATTGCTAAGCTGTGGCGGCCATCTTACATTGTGCTGACCTCCAAAGTCAAACGGTTGTAGGCGTACATCCGATGACCACTTCCTAAGAGATCTGTTCAAATCCGTCCAGTGGTTCATGAGATATTTTGCTAACAGACAAACAATGAGCACTATCGCCCGCCTTTCACCTTTCAGCGCTGCATGATAAATGTAATAAAACTAGCGGCGATATTTGCCTTTTGGAAAAGATTACATGCACCTCCTGCAGAAAATACTTGACCTTTTAAACATTCTTACAAAGAATTTCTCTTAATTGTGATTCTCATGTTTAAGTTTTGTTTACTATATTTTCAGCATACCTACAGAAAACTAAGAACTATTCAGTATTATATAAGAATAAGCTCCTACCCTGTTAGTGTATTTTTATCTTACTTTTTTTTTAAGTCCTGGTTTCCGATGGTTTTTATGCCTCTTTGTGGGCATAAAATTAATCAAAAGTGAATGCGATGCAGCATTACGTAACATCCCATAAACAGTGTGCTTGATCCTATAAGTATACAGATCTCATGCATTTAACAAACTGAGCTGTTTGTCTCCTTTTTCACTGTAGTGCAGCAGCTGAAGGGAGGAGAAGGGAGATTAGTCGTCGCACTGAGAATTCATCAGACCACACTTTCCTGTTTGGTAACGAGGCGGGCTGGATCAACAACAACAACTGTTTATGTGGCTGTTTTAATAAAACCCAAACCTGATCAACCTGATCTTGGGGCTCACAGCTAAGCTGCTGCTTCTTGTCTCGTGTTTAAGAAGCTGATATTCTTTCATATTCAGCAAAAGGAGGAGGTGTGTCTGTCTGTGAGCAAAGTATCTCATGAACCACTGGGCAGATTTTAATGAAACTTCCAGGAAATAATGATCGGATGCACCTTCACAGCTGATTAACTTTTGGAGGTAAACCAATTCAAGATGGCCACCATAGGCAAATGACTTCAGGAAGCACAAAAGTGGCTGAAATTCAGCCAGTTTTACAGCTATTGAGCTAAACCTTCGTGTGATGGTAGCTGAGAGTCATTCATGTCACACATGCTATGTGCTACTCATTGCACAATATGTTTGTTTAAAACCTCTATTTGTCTGTTAGCAAAATATCTCATGAACCACTGGACCGGGTTTAATGAACCTTTCAGAGAACAACCATTGTATAAACATCTATGATCAAAAGTGATCTTAACTCAAAGAACAAATTGGTGTGGTAGTAGCTGAGAGTTGTCCACAATGCATACTCTGAGTGTTACAGTTTATGATAACACGTTAAATTGTGCGTAATAATATTTCTAAGGATTAACCAAAACGGCTCCAACTCTGTTATTTCTCAACACAAAATGATCTTGTCAGGCTGTAGGCATTCCTTCGAGGGACTGCTAGGCCTTTAATTTTTTAACAAGTTTCTCACTTCACTTTGGTTGCCCACTACAATAAATGCCATCGTCTTGTTGAAAACCTGCATATTAGTTTGCCTCGGCCCCTCTTGTCACATTCTGTCTGGAGCGCCTTCCTCTTTCATGCCCTCCAACCCCAAAAGGCCAAGTCTGCTCCGATTGGTCAGCTAATTGGCTCAAACTTGCCTGACAGCTACTACCGCGTCTCCCGAAGCCGGAAAGAACATCTACAAGGCGAGACACTCTATTACTGTGTTACAATGTGATGTGACAAGCTTGGACTTTCAGGCAGCCGAGCAGCAGTGGGAGAATAACTCCCTTCAATGTAGACATTGGGGTTTTTAATAAGCTATAACACACTCGCAGAGAGAGGAATCCATAAAAAAAAAAACTAATACGGGCACTTTAAGCTGGGATGTAATACTTGTTTAAGGTGTGAGAACAAACACAAGCGCCTATCAAAAAAAAAAAAAAAGAAGACGTCATTTTTCATCTTCTTGTTTATTATATCAGTACGTAAGGCTGCATGTCTCCACTATCTCAGCTTTATCATCTCCTGTGGACACATACTTCACTCTTTAGGTTTTTTTTTTTCTGTGTGTACAAGCAAACAACTAATTCGATTCAGTCAACATCACAAGCGCAGCCGGCGGGATGTAAACACACCGGAGTCCTTGACGGTGCTGATGAGGATCTCCAGCGTTCCGTCCGCGTGGACCGCTGCCCTGGAGGAGTTGGACATGAGGCGTCCGTCCGGTGCAATCCAGTGGATATTGGGGTCGGGGTCACCCCTGGCTTTGCAGCGCAAGGTCACGCTCTGACCCTCCAAAGCTCGCAGCTCCTGCGGCAGAGGGAGGAGCACGTTACAGACGAGAGGACAAAACTCTGAGTTCAACGCAGTGGAAAAACAGGAACTGTTCACAGCGATCATGTCTCCATTGACGAGGTTGAGTTTTACAGCCTCTCCAAAGCTGACATCATGATATCGAATCAAGGTTTTTCATAACAGCACGATAATCAACATGACAAAAGACTGCAGTGTACTGAAATCCAAGTCATTTCTGCAGAACGGGTCTGCTGCATGTAAATGAGTTGATGTTGCTATAGTTATTTGGCAAGGATTCGATCCAATAACTCTGCTTGGATGCACGGCTGGGGGACTAATTTGGTTCCAGCTTCCACCGTGTTTAAAGAGCCTCACCTTCCAGTCACCATTAAGCATGCTAATGATCTAAGAGAGAAGTTCCTGAACTTCTCTGAAAACTTGACCGCAGACCTTTAGTTCCGCGTGAGGTGTCTTTAAGGAGTGATGTCGTTATAATAATCTGTTAATGGCAGGTTTGCCGGTTCTTTTAGGACTCCTCACACGTTGTGAGAGTCCAGGGAACCACAACATGCTTCGTTGGATTGGCTAAAGTGGTTTCTGGCTCAGAGGGTGCAACATAGTGGCTTGAAGCAGTACTTGGCTTGTTTGAAGCAGTGTTCAGTGGAAAGGTTTTTAACAATTAATATCTTACCTGTTGTAGATAGCTCTTTGTATGACCTTCATTTTGACCATTTCTATGCAACTAGTATTTTGAGGATACAATAGGTTTTTTGTGCCCACAGCTCCACATTTATGGTAGGCAAATTTGGACTGGTTTTTAAATAATCGTTGCTTATTGTCAGTGTGGTTTTTATATGTGGAGGCTTGCCTGGTATGTTTTCTGTCAGCTCCTGTGTAGGAGTCCAAACAAAGCTCTAGCGCTCTTGAGACGGGTTGGAGAGGCGAAATTCAGGTGGCTTTGAGACGTCCATGACGACTCTGTGACTACTTTGAGAGAAAATTTGTTGCGGGCATTTTTAACACATTCAAAACTCAAGCAACGACACTGCAAGCCACCGTGACTCATGCATGGACACTGAGAACCCCCGCAAACATCGTGAGACACTCTGGAAACTTCCTCATGAATGCCTTTCACCAGCTGATCTCAGCCCAGTGAAATATCTGCAGTAAGCCTGCTCGGTCTCGCTATTAGCTTATGGGTCCTGTCCGAATTAAACGCTATTTCAAGCTGAGTTTGTTTAAAGAGCTACTTACAACAGGTAACATCTTAATTGCTTGTTGCTTTCCCACTGAACCCCACTTCTTTATTAGTTTACAGTTCATTTCATTGGTCTTTACCTGAGAATGCCTGGTGATAAGAGGAGGCTCACACAGGAACTCTTCCTCCGAAACAGTCCAGAAATAGCGTCCAGCCAGGTGTTGGGGTGAAGCGCAGGTCTCCAGATCGTCCTCCCGCCGCAGCCTCCGCAGCCACAGCAGCTCGCAGTTACACCTCAGCGGGTTCCCTCCGAAGCTCAGCGCGAACGACGAAGGCCCCATTATCCCAGAGGTGGCCAGGACCCCTGCCCTTTGGAAAACGGGGTCAGGAGGGAGCTTCTGGAGCTTGTTGGAGGTCACGTCCAGCCTCTTTAGCTTCTGCAGCCCAGAGAACGTACCCTCTGGGATCAGGCTGAGCATGTTATGGTCCAAATTGAGCGTATGGAGATTGGACATCCTCTGAATGGCCACCCATGGGACACTTTCCAAGTTGTTGTACGATAAATCCAGCTCCTCCAGTGCCGTTAGGTCATTAAAGGCCCCGATGTGAATGTGGGTGAGCTGGTTGTTGTTGAGGATGAGGTGGTGCAGCTTGGACATCCCACTGAAGGTGTCGTTGGTTATGCGGGTCAGCCGGTTGCTGTCTAAGTGAAGGGCTCGTAGGTTCTCCAGGTCCTTGAAGGCATACGGTGCAATGGATCCGATAGTGTTTCGGGAGAGCGTCAGGTCCACCAGCTTGGTCATGTTCGCAAAGTCTTTCCGTTTAATGCTGGTTACAAAGTTGTCCCCGAGCCGCATCTCCACCGTGTGCCTGTCGATGTTCGGCGGCACGAACAGCAGCCCCTTTTTGTCACACAGAGTCGCCAGATTGGGGTTGAGCATCTGACAGTTGCAGCGTTTGGGGCAGATTTGAACTTTGTGAGCCTTTGCAGCCACGCCGAGGACCATCAGGTACACCAGGAGCAACTCCATTTGGGTTAAAATTGGGCTAACAGACCTAAAAAGACACAAACAAGGCAAAAAGGCACAATGAGAAGAGTAAGCTCTTTATAAAACGGATACAAATTACACTTCCTTGTTTTGTAATTGTATCATATTTGCACCCACACGGTAAGAAAACTCCCTATAAATGAGAAACTGGGGGATTCTGCCTGGAAGTTAAAGCTTTTTTCACCAGATTTGTAACATTAACCCTGCCAACTCAAAGCTTAGGGAATCCAAATTGTGGGCAGGAAGCTAAGCAAGTCAAAGCCTGAGCAAACAATAAAAGCTGTGCAATTAGACATGAAACTAATTAGTCACCTGCGGACTTGACAGTGAAACATCCCCGGTAATCTGGTATAATTTTTTTGTGGCAGTTTTTCCCTTCAAGCTCCCGTTCCCCTGATCCTACTTTTTATGATATGATAATACAAGTCCTTTTATGTTTGTGTACAGAAGGATGAAAGTCTAGACTGGCAGTTCGGAGCCTCATAAGAATTAGATGGATATCTCTCAGGATCATATCGCCAATAGGAAGGGATGATTGGGGCCCGCTGCCTCGGTGAGGATGTGCTATCCTGTGCTATTGATTTTCTCTCTGCTCTCTCTGCTGCTTCTTTTACTTATGACACAGTTGAGACGGGGGATAAGATGGGATCCATCTGATGAATCCGGAGACATTGTCAGGGATGTAGAATGCCATAAAAACTAAGACCTTGGAGATCAGATCACAGCTCTGCAGGTGTAACACACCATGTATCAGAGCAAGAGTGACATTGGACAGGATTGTATGATGCAGTTTTGGGCTCTGAGGGTATCCCATTACAGTACACAGAAAGGCACAACAATCCAATCAAGTACAGAAAACAGAGGATTCCGTGCACAAAACACAAATAATTATAGGTCTAGTATTCCTTGAAGGAATGCATATTGTCTGCCACCTTATAGGTTTTAGACTAAGATCATCTTGTGTCGAGAAATGAGGGAGTTATAACCGTTTTAGTCAAACCTCGAAAATAACGTTGTGCGCCACCTCACACAGTAATCTCGAGGTGTCGCACAATGTGTTAGTGCTAAAAGTATATGCCGTGAATAATTCTCAGCTACAACCATATCAAATTTTAGCTCAGTATCCGTAAAACCGATTGAGCTACAGCCATTAAGGTCAGTTAGGTGTGGCGGACATCGAGAATTGGATTGGCTCCAAAGGTTTAATAGTTCTAGATGTACAACCCGTGATCACTTTCTGTGAGTTTCGTTAAAATCCGTCCAGTGGTTCATGAGATATTTTGATAAGAGGGCGAACAATAAAAAAGACAGTTCCCACCAGTGTTAGCTCTTGGAGAGTGCATGAAGCTAAAAACGTTTATGCTTCGAAAGCATCTTCCGCAGCTGAGCGGTGACACACAGCTCACGGTGCAATAACCTCGCCCTTCTGAGTGAGCGGAAAACCTCATAAAGGAAAACAGTGGACCGGACAGGAGTGACACACTGCCAAGTGAGGCCAGTTGTTTTGGTTTTTTTTTTGTTCTTGCACAAGGAGAATGGATGTGAAGGAAGTCATGGTGGCATGATCGCTGACAGCAGTTGCATTTTGACAGCCCAGCCTGTCAAAAGTATCCCAGCCTGACAAGGAGGCCGGAACGAGGTCGCCTTCAAATGGTCCATAATAGCGAGGGGAGGAATATTATTACAGCAAACACGCTGACATTTTTATGAGCGCTGCAGACGAAGCAGCGACGAAGAAATGTCTTTTCCTGACCCATTTTTATGTGGGACAACTTCACCAAATTGCACAAGATTTGTGGGTTTCATTCCGAGGTGTGGTGGTGCGTGGATCTGAGTTGGTGAGAAATGGGGTGTGCAGCCATTACGGAACGCTGCCATGATTCTTCCTAAAGGCAGACTCAGTCCTCGGCCTCAAGCAGGGCTGAGCAGCTAGTTGTTTCCAATTGCCTGTGTCGCAATTTAGCATCTGCTCTAATATACGCGCACATCTGAGGGAACGCTACAACAGCTGAGGTGCACTGTGTGTGTGTGTGTTGATAGCCACCGCCTCCCGCTCTGACTGAATGGTACGGCCTCTGATTGTGCAATGAGGCAGAGGGGACCTGCTACTTCCACACTCAAATGGTCGCTGAAGACGTGGTATCGATTCACTCTGCAGAGATGAGACACTTTTTGTTTGTTGTTGCTGAAAACCCAGCCAAACGTGAAGAGAACTGTTGCAAAGATAATCCTTTTGAAATTTGTTCGGCGAGGGCAAAAGGACGCCCAAGCCGCGGGGCAGGAAATATCTGTTACCGGCCCCCTTTAATTTGCATTTAATTATGGCTGTTCCACAGAGATTTGCATAACAGGTTGGACTCATCAGGTACATGGACAAATAAGTAGATAATCAATTAATGCATTCATCAATCACGCACTTGATCTTTAAATGTCACACCCCCAGAAATTCATTAACATCCAGGTTGCAGAGCTCATTTCTGCGAGGCGACACGGGAGGCCCGAGATAAACAAGAAAGCAGACCGTTTTATTGATGCATCAACCGTAATCTTCGTTTTAGTCAATCAAACTTTCGTTTACTACCTCTGAGCAGGTACCTCCACCCTTAGAGAACAGAGCAGACTGACAGCTCACACCCACGCATGCAATGCGGGTGGGTGGATTTGGGCCTGTTGGAGGAGGCTCGCCGCACAGCAAGCTCCAGCTTCAGACACACATTCATGTGCGGCGGCAGAATACTTCAGCAGAGGATGTCTCTGGTATTCCCGGGGTAGCATTTGCCAAGAAAATCCTTCTGCAGCGTGCTGCATGCCAATCAGCCGGCGAGGTCACGGGGGGATATGTTTTCAGATGGTCTAACTTATGGTGGAGATCATGGGAGGAAGCCTCTGCGATCCATGTCTGGGCAGGAACTCAGGGAAAGCAGCCCTGCGTGAGTAAGGAAGTTAATGAGATCTGCTTGTGGCTCCACGCAGGTCAAAACGGCAGCGTCTCACCCAAGTTACTCAGGGATGAGCGGCCGGACGTCTGCCACTGCCAAAAATAAGCTCCGCTGTGTCACAGGAGGGTGAACCGATGCTACAGCATGACGGCAAAATGGTATCGACAAAGCAGTGAAACGGGCCTTCTGCCTTATGAGGCCAAATGGAGCTGCTGCATCTCATGAAATGGATCGTATTTTCACTCAGCTGCCATTATGGCAAGCCATTTGTGCATTTATTCCATATCCCTGATATCAAACACCATTTTTGTCCAGTAATTCACAGCTATGCTCCACTAGTTGCACTAGTTCAACATTTTAGTGCATTAGTTTAATAAAGATTCTTACTAGTAACTCTTTTATGCCAACTAGTACCACTTTTGCCTAACTAGTTGAAGCAGAAGTCATTTTAGCCAGCCATTTTGTTACACTAGTAGCCCAGAAGTCTCAACTAGTTGGCTTTTTGACGCACTAATGAACCACTGAACCAAACTAGTGTTGTACAGGTTAAGTAGTAAGCATCAAAAATCCTTACATGTAAACTAGTCAACACAAATTATGCCCACTCGCCGAATAGAGACTGTTAAATGTGTAAACTAGTAAACTAGAGCGACCTAGAGTGGTAGACTGGTAAACTCTAAAATATGCACTGGTCAACTAGTTAACACTGTTTTGTCATTCTAGTTAACTAGTGCACCTGCAAAATGTCAACTAGTCAATGAGTGCACCTAATATGTCAACTAATTAACTTGTAAGGCCAAAAAGGTTTTAACTAGTGAGCTTTTAGGGCATTACTAGTTAACTAGTGCAACTAAATTTGGCCTTACTAGTTGGGTAGTTGACATTTTAGGCACGCTCGTTGACTAATTGGCAATTTATAGGCACACTAGTTAACTAGTAAAGACAAAAATGTGTCAACTAGTAAACATTTTGGTGTTTATTAGCCGACCACTTAAATGCCCAGGTTGCACTAGTTGACAAGTAGGTACATTTGAAAGTCACTAGGTGACTAGGAGGCACAATATCTACTAGTTTGGCTCAGTTAAAAAGCCAACTAAGTAGTTGGGACATTTTGGCTACTTGTGTGGCAAAATGACTGGCTAGCATGAATTTTACTCCAACTAGTTGAGTAAAAGTGCCACTAGTTGGTAAAAAAGTGTGACTTGTAAAAGTGTTTGTTGAACTATCGTACCAAAATGTTGACCTACTGTGACCAAATGTGCAACTAGTACAGTATGGTCGCAATCTAGTGGGTAAAAATGAGGCTTTTTATCCAGAACATGGAATAAATAGACAAGCGGCTGTCACAGAGTCCAAACAGCCTGACCAAAGACGGGTGCTCTCATGGAGCATCTAACTAACACCTTGGGTTGTCGTAAATGTGTGGATGTGCTCTGACACCATCTTCCCTGCAAAGTCTGCCGATGTTAGAGTGTGATAACTCTTGGGTGACAGCCTTGATGCCATGGCAACACAGAAAACGTCGTTATTTTTTTTTTGGGTGCGATGTGATCGCGGGCTGCTTTTCAGGCAACCTCATAAGATCTGGAACGAAGGTTGCGATCGAAGGCTGTGGCAGACCTGTTCATAACACAGTGACGACGACGAGGCTGTACATTCAGCCGAACGTTCCTGCCTCTCTCTCCCTCTCTCCTTTGTGTGTGTGTGTGTGTGTGTGTGTCAGGGAGGACAGCATACTAAGCAGAGCCCTCTGCATCAATAGAAGTGCTGTTCATTAGAATCTACATTTCCTCCTTGTAATTCCGAGAGTTTCATTTCACACAGCAACACCAGATATCCCGTGTTAATTTGATCTGATGGAAATCTCCCAGCACCAGCATGGGTCAAACACTTCCTGTGTTCTTCATGTTGCGCTTAAGGTTAGCTGGGGAGAAAGCCACATCCTAGTTCTTACTGTACCTTAAATTTGAGTCTTTATGTTTGCACTGCTGCAGTGAACGAGACCTGCGTTCCAGAAAGAGGGAACTGTAAAAACCTTGAACTCCTTTTCTGAAAATTATCCACATCATAGTTGTATTAACTGACTATTATTTGTCATGTGAGGTGTTTTACTTTTTTTTTGTTTTAGCCCATTTCCTTTGGCGCAATTATTTCCACAGTGATGGCTTTGGCCTCTTTGACGGCATGTGTATCATCTGTATGAATATTCATCGTTTTAGGATGACAGGGAGAATATGCTGGGGCCGAAAACTGCAAATGTAACTGAGTTATCACGATTATTAGTGGTTTTCTCACAATGACCGAGAGAAAACCACTTGGAGCCAGACCATCTACTATTGTTATGATAACATATTCATCTCGGAAGATACTGTCTGTTTGTTTTAAAGATATAAGGATCACGAAGCAGAAAGACAGAGCTGACTACAATGGTAAATGGGAACGTTTTGATCAAAGAGCTTGTCCAATCTGTTAGTGCTTGGAGTAGATGTTGAGGATGACTCTCAGCTACCACACTAACATGTATATATAGTATATTTTGCTAACATGACAGACAAACACACAGGCACGCCTTTATTCGCATTCTGTCCCAATGTTAAATGCCCCTGTGGGTTTTTAAGCAGGCTTACATTTGGTGGGCCCCGTGTGGGTTTGCCTATTCATTTCTTCCAACCCAAATAGGCCCAATTGGAGTCGTCCATTTCGAAACCAACGCCAAACTCATGCGGGGCTGATCTAACAAATTGCCTTCGAGTTATCAGGCTCTGCCTTTTCTCATTCGCCTTTAAAGCCCCAGATGAGAACAGAGCGTTGCTGTGAAGTAAATGTCAGCAGATACCCATCGGAATGCACTCAGATTAATATTTGAAGTCAAACGCCTCAAGATAAACAGTAGGTGCCATTAAACCGTGGAGAAGAAGACAGGAGGGAAAAATGCTGGGAAAATAACACGAAAACCAGACATGGAAATGTGATATTTCTGTAAGGTTCATCCAGATGATCTTTAGATTTGATTGGAGAGAGTTTCGCAAATGTTATAAAATGAACCATTTGCGTTTAGATTATATTTACGTGGACAAATCTGCAAGTTCCTAATTGCGAGGAAGTTTAAAACGCTGAAATTCAACTTCCACTGTGTGCCGTATGAGGGATTTCTTTCATATGGCTTTTACTGAGGCTGCACAATGTATTAAATGTTTGATAATATTGCAACAGCAATGTGCGCATTAGCAAAACTGCAAAACATCCCAATAAATTTCAGACACAAACTGTGAATCAAACATATTTACAGTATTTGTATCCAGCTAGGTAGCCTCAGCAAACACACAATGGCTAAAACTCAGTCAGTTTTAAGGCTACTGAGCTAAAATTTGCTGCGGTTGTCACTGAGAGTCATCTCCAACACTGACCGATGTGCTGACCGATCACAAGAGATCTGTTCCACTCACTGTTACAATCATCTCTGCCTGTCTGTTAGCAAAATAACTCACAAACCGCTGGACAGATTTTAATGAAACTCTCAGAAAGTAGTCACTGGATGTCACTCCAACTCAAGATGGCTGCCACAGCTAATCAACCTTAGCCGACACAAAAATAGGTGCTGCCACATCTCGCAGGATCTCGCGACTTTGCACTTTTGTCGTTTACGTACAGGTTCGGACCCAAGCAACTCCGTCCTTTCTCATGACAGAACAATTTGAAGTTACAACGTTGGCATGGAAGCCGGCGGGTGACATGTGTTCCTGCTGCAGGTTTACCAATACTGCAACAGCAATGTGCATGTAATCAATAACCCAAAGGTTTCCAGTGAGCTGCAGACACCAACCACTTGCCAACAATATGAATCTGGCAACCAGATGGACCCAAGTCCCCTGAATACCCACAGCCAGCACATGGAGGTGGCCTTGAGCATTGTGATGACAGAACACGGGGGTTTATTGCAACTGGCATTGCAATGCTCAGCACTATTGCATGTTTTCCTCTTATATGTGTGAAAACGAGGGCAGCCAGAGTGAAATTCATTACCCTTGCACTCATTTTCTCTCTGCCGAAGACCTTGGAGATGCTGTGGCTTCCACCTCGCTCGGCGACGAAACGACTAAATAATTTATCTGTCCCCCCCCAACACACACACACACAACCACCACCACCACCTTATCGAAGCTGTAATCACAAAGCATTGCTCAGCCCAGCATGTGTAGCACGGGCACGAGTGTGCGTCCATTTTTTTTTTAATTCTTCAGCAAAAAGACAAAGGCTCGCACGGAGAGTGGCGTGTAAAATTTGGGTCAGCGAATATGAGGCGGCGTGGCGCGCAGGACCAGGAGCCACCTATCTCACGTCTCGGCCTCCCTCGGCGGCAAACGCACACACTGAGCACATTCACACGGCACCCAGGAGCAAACAGAAGCAGCAAAAAACGAGGCGTGGGCTTGGCTTCGCTGGGGTAGCAGTTACAATGGTGCCTGGGGCACTCATGAATAATAAGAGACTGATAACCAACACTCCACACAAGACCCTTATCTGTCAATGATAGGCAGATTTCTCACTGTCCTTTTCAGTCACCTGGCAACCTGCACCCCCCCCTCTCCTTTTCTCTCCTCACACCAATTATCAGTTTAGGCTCATTTAGACTTCATTTCAATTTAAACATCAGCATCAAGATCTCACTGCATCCTCAGGGCTACTCCAAGACATGATAAACTATCTGTTGTTTTTGTTGTTTTCCCAGTATGAGAGGGACTGAATGTAATCATGGGCCAGCATAATTCTCAGTTTCACCTGTAGGAGAGAGAGAGAGAAAGAGGGAGGGGGGTAAAAAAAAGAAGAGCACAAAATGCAGCCAAGTGGGGAACTAAAAATAAATCTGACGGCGTGCCTCGAAGAATGGGGAGATTTTTTGGTGACCTTGCGGTACAAGTCAGGGGCTGACAATCCCCTGTCACATCTGAGCCCATTCAGGGACTTCAAGTCTGTTTCATAAAACACACACACACACAAACACACACCTTCATGAAAGAGTTCAGAGCTGCTGTAAAATGATCAATTTACCTTGCAGATGAAACATGAAGCCCAATCAAAGCTGGCTGTCTCTGAGCTTATTCTTTCCCTGCAGGAGGTCTGACAGCATACTGAGAGCGACCTACCCCCCTCCCCACACACACACCTCCAAAAAAAAAAAAAAAATGGGACCGACGGCAATAATTCAGGTGTCCCGAACCATCCGTCTTACAGCACGGAAAGGCCTGCAAAACCAGCGGTGCCCTTCAGGAAATCCATATCCACCGGATGGAAGACGGTTCCTCCTGCGACCCCCTTCATTGCCAAAGAGATGTTACTCCGGTTTTTTCATCCGGGTGGATGGATGGATGGATGGGTGGATGGATGGAGAGGGGAGGGAGGGAGGGTGAGGGGGGGGGGAGAAAAAAAAGAGGAGAGAGCCGCCTGAAGGGTCCCGGTGTGGCTTTCTGAGGCTGCAGCTGTGCGGAGGGGGAATCGCCTGTATTTGCGCATCCGCCTGCGTGTGCGCCTCCAGAGGGTGGGGAGAAAACGCCTCGCTCCGCTCCCCTCCGCTCCGTCCCGCCAGATGTTATAGGTCCGCGCGCGCTCGCTCGCTCGCTCGCCTAATCCCCGCCGCCTGGAAGGTCGCAGCCCGCGCGCCCTCCCCGGGTTTTTGCGCTCGCCGCCGGGCACCGAGCCGGCTCCGTTTGTGAGCAGAAGCGCCCGCCGCTCCCTCCTGTGCGCGGAATGGCAATGGGTGCGCTCCGAGGCTCGCACAGAGACCGCTTGTGTGCGCGCAGGCAGATGCGGTTGCCTCCCAGCCCCATCCCTCACGGGCAGGGCATCATCATTTATTCATGCGGACCGAACTCCGACGCGCAGAGCACGCGGCGGACTTCTGGAAAAAAAACAAAAAAAAAGAAAAACCTGGGGAAGCTGATCAGAATCAGATTGGGACAAAACAAGAGGAGGAGCGGTGCTGAGAATCCATCCACACCTTCTGGATGCAACCTTTGCAGCACCTGAAGCCAAAAATAGCAACCTACAGCTGAACCTTATGTATCACATAGATTTTTTTTTTTTTTTTGGGGGGGGGGTCAGAAAGTGGTGAGCTGGCTGAAACAGAAACACCAAACTCCCTCTGGATCAACTTGGCACTGGACCCACCATTATCTGATGCGCAGATCTTTAAAGGCTTTTGTGCAAGTTGGCAAAGTAAAGCAAAAAATATGGCGTGTGTGTGTGTGTGTGTGTGTGAGCCCCCCAATCTTATTTCTTTTTAATTTTCAAGAACAATGACTGAAACCACTCCTAGGGATTCCAGTGAAATACGTGTTGTCAACCAGAAAATTACCCCAGAGGATTCCTGCTCCAAATCCATACCACCATCCAGTCACAACGGTGAGGAATAGCAGGCAGTTGAAGCACAGCTGGGATGAGAAAAGCTTCTTCCAAACTGAATTCAATCATTCCTTGAAGGAATGCGTGTCGCCCGCCGCCTTTCATGCCAGAGTTTTAGACTAAGATTGTCTTCTGACGAGACATGATAGTGTTGCTTTTGGTCAAACCTTTGAAATCTTGGTGATATCTCGCTCAGAGTATGTGCTGGGAATCACTCTCAGTTACTACCTTGCCAAACTTTAGCTCAATATCTGTAAAAATGTTTGAGTTGTAGCCATTATTGTGTTGGTTCGTTTTGACTAGCTGTGGCAGCCATATTGAATTAGATTGACTCCAAAAGTTAATCATATATGGATGTATATCCAATAATCATTTCCTGAAAGTTTCATCAAAATCGGTTCCGTGGTTCATGAGATATTTTGCTAACGGACAAACAAGGTTGACTATAACGTTACTGCTAAAGTTTTAAGCAAAGATCTTACACAATGAGTAGCACTTGGAGTGTCCGTTGTGAATGACTCTCAGCTACAACCACACCAAATTATAGCACAATATCTGTACAATTGACTGAGTTATAGCCATTAATGCGTTTCCAAATGTCAGTTCGCTGTGGCAGCCATCTTGAAATGGGTTGGCTACAAAAGTGAGTCAGTTATAGATGTTCATTCAACGATTATTTCCTGAAGATTTCATTCAAATCGGACCAGTGGTTCATGAGATATTTTGCTAACAGACAGACACACAGACAAGGGCTATATTGAAATCAGTCTTTGTTGCTTCTTTTATCACTTTGTTTCCAGTATTTAGAGTGATTTTTATGACAGCCAAAAGCAGAAAACCATTAAAAAGTTTTTTTTTCCTGTTTACCAGCAGCAACAATACCCTCGTTTTGCTGCTGGGGTGTGTCTATGTCACGGCCTGCCTGTGACCTCTGCCGCCAGCCAACGGTGTGACTAACACGGCTGACATGGCTTCGCTTGGCTCCTTCACTGTTTGGATGCCCGTCGGGGTTCTCTCAGGAACTGCTGGTAGGCCAGGCGGTCCGCACGCTCGCCCGTGTGGCTCTTTCTTTCCAGGAACAGGGCGGCGGCGCTCTGGCGAGGGTCGGCGATGCTGTGGCTCCACGGGGTCTCTGTGATGCCCAGCAGCTCACGCACCCGAGCGGCGATGACCTGAGGGACGCACAGCACGGGTTTGAGGCCTCTGACCAAGGCAGGGTCCTGAAAACGTATCCCACATCTTATCACGCCACAGTCACAAACTTTAAAGCTTTTCGCTGGGATTTTATGTGACAGACCAGCACAAAGTAATAATAATAATAATACAATAATTATTCTAAACCGGAGGGAAAAATGATACATGGTTTTCAAAGTTTTTAATCTGAAAAGTGAGGCGTGCATTTGTTTTCAGCCCCCTTTACTCTGATGTAGCTATCTAAAATCCAGCAGACCTATTTCCTTCAGGATTCACCTAATTAGTAAATATCTGTGTGTAATTTCATTTTAGCGTAAATCCAGCTGTTCTGTGACGGCCTCAGAGGTGTGTTAGTGAGCAAACAGCATCATGAAGACCAAGGAACACACCAGACAGGTCAGGGATAAAGTTGTTGAGAAGTTTGAATGAATTAATTCAATGAAGGACTTCCTTTTGCTTTAATACTGTGTGTGTATGTGTTTGTATATATACATGTATGTTTACTGGACATATAAGAATATATGTATGTGCGTGTGTGTGTGTGTGTGTGTGTGTGTGCAGTATATGTATGTGAAAGGTATGCTGGTAAAAACAGTGTGTGTATATATATATATATATATATATATATATATATATATATATATATATGAATACATGTGTCTGTATACACATATAAATATATGTAACAATGGTAATATCGCAAACAATGTGCTAACTTACACAAATATATCCGTATTCATATACACACACATACACCCTCATATGTTTGATATCACTTGCTCAAGTTTAAAGCAGGTTTAGGTTATAAAACAGCATCTTAAGATTTGAATATCACACATATAGAGGATGGCACAACTGCAAACCTACAGAGACATGTTGGTCCGTCTAAACTGAGGCTGAACCAAGGAGAGTGTTATTCCGAGAAGCAGCCAAGAAGCCCCACGGTAACTCTGAAGGAGCTGCAGAGATCCACAGCTCCAGTGGGAGAATCTGTCCACAGGAGAACTGTTAGTCCTGCGCTCTAAAAATTTGGCCTTTAGGGTAGAGTGGCAGGAAGAAGAGTCACGTTTGCATGTAAAGGTGCTCTGCTTAGATGAGATCAAAACTAAAGTTTCTGGCCTAAATCCAAAATGCTATGTGTGGCAGAAAACTAACACCACCCCTGAACACACCACCCTCACTGTGAAACACGGTGGCGGCAGCATCATGCTGTGGGGATGCTCTTCAGCAGCAGGGGCCAGGGGAGCTGGTCAGAGCTGATGGGAAGATGGCTGGAGCTAATACAGGACAATACAATTAACTCAATGCTTGGGTGGAGGTTCACACTCCAGCAGGACAACGGCCCGAATCATCCAGCCAGATCTAAAATGGAATGGGTTAGATGAAAGCATATTCATGCGTCAGAACAGCCCAGACAAAGTCCAGGCCCGAATCTAACTGAGAATCTGTGGGATGACTTGAAAAGAGCCATTTCACCAACGCGCTCCACTCAGTCTGACTGAGCTGCAGCTGTTTTGCATAAAAGAATGGTGCACAAACCCCGAAAGTCAGGCAGCTGGAACTGCAGTGAAAGGTGGTTCTACAAAGTATTGACTCAGAGGGGGGGCTGAATACAAATGCACGCCACACTTTTCAGTTTTCATTCGTAAAAAATGTTAAAAGCCATGAATTGTTCTCCTTCCACGTCAGAATTAGGCTCCACTTTGTGCTCGCCTGTCACATAAAATCCCAGGAAAACGCTTCTGTGGAGTTTGTGGTTGTAAAGTGACAAAATGTGGAAAAGGCACTAGGTTTTTCTTATTCCAATTTAATCAACAGACTTGTATTTTACCCTAAAAAATAAGGACCAATGACTCCATTATCAGTATACATTTTTACAAAGGCTGCAGCAGTTTATGTTACTCTTCTAAGCAGACCTGAATACATTATAGTCACCTTAGTTGTAACCTCGAAAGGAGATTTTTAAAATTCTTTTTGAAAAGGGTAAGCATCACACAGTAATAGGCTATAATAAGCGATCTAAGGTGGTGCTTGACAGTGATGCTTGGTTACAACAAACAGCTTTAATTGGATATCACACCGCTCGCAGAAAGTGTGGCAAACAGGATGTGCAACAGCACCGAGCTGGCACAGCTCTCCGAGTCGTACAGTCCGCTCAGAGCACTCCGAGGAGACTCGCAGTAAATGCTTTTAAAGATTCAACCAGAAGTGATGTTTCGGTGCCTAATGATGGGGTTGAAAACAGCCGTGCTGCCGTTAATTGGTGCTATCAGACTCGTCGAAATATATGTGAACATGAAGTATTTCTGAACCGTAAACAAGCCTTCATAAAAAAAACCTGTCCAATTTATATTTAGAGTTCCCACATTTTCTTATTACCTGCATGTCTTTAAAGTCTGTTATTCCAAGTCTTGGCAGATTGTTGCAGTTCACATAAATGAGCTTCCTTCCAGTGATGAAATTCTGTGTGAAACAAGCCTATAGCAGGAATAAATAAGATGTGATTAAAGGCTGAAACAAATCTATCTTATGAAGGTATCTGGGTATAGGTAAAGCAGTGCTGACCTACTTTGTATTGAGGAAACCCTAAAGACTCGATCCATCCAGCAACGTCCTGACAGTCCCACTGTAAGAATTCCATGTTGATGGTTGACATGTTGCTATGGAAACGGTCACTCCCCAGGCTACCAAGCAAACCTTTGAGAATTTAAGCTAATTTAAAAACTTTTTTTTAAACAACGGGGTACATACATTTACTTCTGGCCTTGCTGATTTAAGTGATAGAGAAACTAATTATCAATAAACCAGACTTTCCAAAACAAATAAGTAGGCAGACCTGAAGTTCGCGATCTTAGCAAGAACCAACCGGCGCCTCGTAATTTGGGGCGTCTTGTAAACAGCGTGTTGTGATTGGCTGTTAGAAACATGTGTCCCGCCCACACCGTGCCAAAACGGCGAATGGCATCGCGCATCGTTTTCACAGATTAACAAACCATCTGCACCAGACTGTCTAACGGATGGACATTCCAGTGTGGTGTTGTAGATCAGGTAAAAGCGCAGCTTTGCGTACACCGCCGCCGTCCTGTCCTTCGGATCCCTCTGTCTGGAGCTGAAGTTCTGCTCACTCCGTGGGTCGGTAGAAGGGGTTTTAGAGCAACACAAACACGCTAACGAACCACAATGGCAGCACTTCTCTTCCGTCCATTTCTAAAGAAGAAGGTAAGGCAAATTCTTGCTCGTTTTTTGCTGAATGTAGGGTTTTATTTGATGCTTATGCAGCTAAAGCGGCTACAAACCCGAGCTGGCTGCTAACAAAGTCACACACGTTGGACTTCGTCCACCCCCCTTTCCTCAAGGGTTTACTCGATAGTTTGGCTTTATTTGCACTTAAAATGTGCGACATGACACCGAAGCATTCAGTCAAGGCTTATATTATTTGCAGGCTTCGTGTAAGCAAAAAAATAATAATGATTTTTTTTTTTTAGCGAATAAGGTTCTAGTGTGTGTGTTTTTCTTCCAGGTTCCTCTCCAGCTGGGTCGCATGTGTTACTCCTCTTCAGTGGTAAGATTCCCTGACATCCATCTGCTGTCATTACACAGCCATAAGCTAATATTTGTCAGGTGTTAGTCAGGGTTTATTGTGGTAAAGGTACTCATTACAAAGTGTGAAATCAAACTTAACAAAAGGTTATCCTGAACTATATCAAATGGTGCAGTTTGAAAGCGTTTACCCCAGTAGTGTGTGCAATTCTGAAATGCGGGTCCACGTTCATTGTAAACAAAGCATTTGGTTGAATCCTCTGAATACCACATGGAAGCTCCAGTCATGTGACTGACCCTTATTAGGCTGTAGGTAAACAAATATGGCCCATAAGTTTAAGGTATGACCTGTTTTCAGTCACTTCATATTTTTTAATTTAAGGACACATGAACATTTGCTATGAGGACAGTACTGTGCAGATTTTGTTTCTTACTTTATGACCTTCTTTTTGTCTGGTCTTTATGACTTTGCAATGAACACCTTTAAGTTGTTTATTACCTGGTATTTTTAGAATAAGTTACAAGCAAAGGTTTGCCTTTAGGCAAATAATTTATTGTTTTGTTTTAAACGTAGTCCAATGTTTCCAACCCATGCAACTTTAAAGAAAGCAAAGGCACATCTAAGTTATTGGTTTTAATGTTCCTTCACATGTGCAGTGTGTTGCCAAACATATTCCCTCGCCTTCCGCCACACTCATATGACCTCCCATTCTTAATCCACAGGGTTTATTATGATGTTGGCCCACTGTTTGCAGCTATGACAGCTTCAACTCTTCAACAGCTTTCCACAAGGTTCAGGAGTGTTTATGAGATTTTTTGACTATGTAGAAGCTCATTTATGAGGTTGGATACTGATGTTGGACAGAAGGCCTGCCTCACAGTCTTCACTCTAATTCATCCTTGGTGTTCTGTCAGGTTGAGGTCAGGCCAGTCAAGTTCTGCCACACCAAACTCACTCCTCCATGTCTTTATGAACCTTGCTTTGTACACTGGTGTGCAGCCATGTTGGAACAGGAAGGTACCATTCCCAAACTGTTCCCACAAAGTTGGGAGCATGACATTGTCCAACATGTCTTGGTATGCAGAAGCATTAAGAGTTCATTTCACTGGAACTAAGCAGCCGAGCCCAGCTCTTGAAAAACAACCCCACACCATAATTCCACCAAAACTTTACACTTAGCACAACGCAGCCAGACAAGAACCGTTCTCCTGGCAGCAGCCAAACCCAGAAGGCTTCCATGAAGCTCTCTACATGCTGTTCTTGAGCTGATCTGAAGGCCACATGAAGTCTGGAGGTCTGTAGCTGTTGACTCTGTAGAAAGTTGGTGACCTCTGTGCTTTATGAGCCTCACCATCCACTGAGCCCACTCTGATTTTACGTGGCCTATCACTTTGAGTTGCTGTCGTTCCCAATCGAATTACTTCCACGTTTTTTGTAACATCACTCACAGCTGACTGTGGAATATTTAGTAGGGAGTAAATTTCCACACTAGACTTATTGCATAGGTACCATCCTGTTAAAGTGCCAAGCTGGAATTTACTGAGCTCCTGAGAGCCACCCATTCTTTCACTTATGGTTGTAGAAGCAGTCTCCATGCCCTGGTGCTTGATTTTATCCACGTGTGGCCATGGAAGGCATCAAAACACCTGAATTCAATGATTTGGATAAGTGAATACTTTTGGTAATACAGTGTACATTTGGTGGCGCGTGGCTTTGATTGAGTTTATTCAGAGTCAAGAGCTCAGTCGAGCTGGAATCTGCCACCCAAACTATAACGAAATCAGTCAAATTAGATGATTTTATTACAGATTTGAAAGCCCTTGAGTGTCCCTGAGCTGCATAAGTGGGAGCTTTGTTGCAAATTTGTAAAACGATTTTGTTCGTCAGGTTACCTGTCTTTCAGACTCACAAGATTTTTGGTTTACAATTTTTCAGATGTTCAAATGTTTCAGATGTTCAAAACATTTTATCACAAAAACATTTTATTTTATAGGAAATGCATGTTTTTGTGCTTATTAAAAAAAAGCTGTTGCCATTTAAATGGTGCAGGAGGAAAGGCAAACTGGAAGACAAGTTGGAAGTAGTGATAAAATTGTGAAATACCAGTTTAGTGGACAAAAGTTACATCATTTTGGGGGACAACTTACCTCTTTATTGTATGTTTAACATTAAACTTTAAAAGAACAATTTTTAAGGTCGTAGTATTTAAAACTATACAGGAATGGATTTGACAGAATAAACCTAACTTTAATGGAAAGATGCAACTAGATTCTGCATTTCTGCCCTGTTAGAGTTGGATCAGCTTTTCTGGACAGACTATTGTGACAACATTTCTAATTAGTATCAAGCTTTCCATGTATTTTTTAATGGAGCAAAAGGTTTACAGTCAGCTAGATATCCATCCACCAGTTAGACTTTGCTTGGAAATGTGTTGCATAGCAAATATTTGAAATGAGTGAGCAGAACTTTTTTTGCGTCCGGAGGAAAAGCGGTCTGAAAATCTCTGCAGAGTCATTGCACCCGTCGTCGTCGTGGTTAATGAATGTCAGGGAACTTGGTGACCGTGTCGCTGGACAGGAAGTGAATTTTAATCAGGCGCTGCTTTTGATTTATTTTCTAGCCCACCACCAAGCTATTTATTGACGGAAAGTTTGTTGAGTCCAACTCGTCCGAATGGCTGGACATCTACAACCCTGTGAGTATTCATAAATTACCTCCTGCACTCGTAAGCTGGCGGAAAAAAAATAAATAAATAAGAGTGGTTTTGTAACAGTAGATTAGAAACATTTCTGTGTGGAAATAATTGGCAGTTTTTTTTAAAAGCCTAGTTTGTAAAGTGAGAGGAAAGTGTTTTATGATTTAGATTCTCTAAGAGTCCAGTCTGCTGTAGAAGCGGTCAGATATTAATCTTTGGCTAGACTTTATTTATGGTTTACTGTATTAAAAAGTATCCATCTGTCAGCTCACGATGATTAAAAAAATGTAAACGATGAAGACATTTTGTTGTTTATGATGATAAAATAATGTCCAGCCTGTGATAGAAAGCACCGGCAGTGTTTGTAGTCGTTCTGGATCCTCTTCTCTTCAGGCCACCAATGAGGTGGTGGGTCGCGTTCCCAAAGCCACTCAGGAGGAGATGCTGACGGCTGCGGAGTCCTGCTCCAGAGCCTTCCGGTCCTGGTCCGAGACCTCCATCCTCAGCAGGCAGCAGATCTTCCTGCGCTACCAGCAGCTCATCAAGGACAACATTGTAGGGAAATCTGCGAGCGCCGCGCGCCCAACTTCCTGTAAATGCTCGCTTGTCTGCTAAAACTGATCCCCTGCCGTTTATTCCTGGGTCGTTTCAGAAAGAACTGGCAAAAATAATCACCTTGGAGCAGGGCAAAACCCTCGCCGATGCAGAGGGAGACGTATTCAGAGGACTGCGTAAGTAATGCAACCACTACGCTTCTGGTGGTGTGACTGGGGTTGATAACCTGACTGGTTGACATCCACAGTGAAGCATGGCGGTGGCAGCGTCATTAGTGGGGTCATTAGTGGGGACTGGGAAGCTGGTCGAAGTTAAAGGAAATATGAATGGAGCCAAATAAGGCTAAGTCTTTGAGAGAAAACATGTTGGAGTCTTCCAGATATTTTTTACTGAGGTTCAGCTTTCAGCGGAGGGTGTAGATTTGTGAAGAATTATTACTTATAATCAAATTCATGACATTCCAATTAAGTTCCATCTTATAAAACAACAAAATAAAAGGAACACCAACTATCAGAACTAACTGACTATCAGAAATTCAGCTTCTGTAGTGTCTGAATCTCCTGCTGAAAAGTCTGTTTCTATCAGGGTGAAGGTTTAAAACCTGCGTGGCTGCAGGGTGGCTGTTAATTGGTTGGACCTAAGTACTTGTTGCAAAATGTACTATTACTACTAAATTAGTGATGGGACAGGGCCCTGGTTTGGTTGTTTCAGTGTATATATATATAGAGAGAGCTTTATATTGATTTGCACAAATCTTAAGTTGTACAAGCAACATTTTAGCGAACAGTTTACCCACAGCACAACTACCAAGTTTATTTTATTGCAAATCTATTTGTGTTTAGTTGTGTATTAAAAACATGCCGTGCTCCTCTGTGAAAACACTTGTTTGCTTTGGCAGCTTTACAGCGGCAGGGAAACATGCAAACGTTAGAAATCCCTGTGAGAAATTAAATTAGTGTTGTGTGTTTTCCAAATCGTGTGCTACAGACTTGGTAATTTATTTGTTTTAGTTTTTCTGATTGATTGACACGTCGTCTTAACAACTAATGAAAAAATTGGAAACTTTATTTTTAAAAAAAACAACATTTACATAAATATTTGGACTATTTATCTTAGTGTTTTTGGAAATAAAAATGGACTCTAGTGGTTTTTCAGCACATAGATTTTGGGCAAACATTTTTATTTTTTCCGATTTGTGCCTGGGCACAATCCTGTCTCACAGGTTGTCTGATAATCCGCCTCATGTCACGTCTTGGGTTTTATCCCTGGCATATTCTTTATCAGAGCTTTAATGGGCATGTGTGAGCCTTCTTAATTATGTCTAATGAATACGATTAGAGACGGGGCGACAGGTTAATCTCTTTAAACAGAGATCTGCATATGAATATGCAAAGGTTGTAGACAGGGACGAGGCTTTTCCTAATGGAAGGCTTTTGTTTTTTGTTTTTGACCCTAATAATAATTGAGCTGGCTTTGGTTGCACGTCATTAAACACCAATAAAACATAAAGCCATTGTTTGACTCCAATTCCAGGTTATCTGCATCTGTAAATTAAATAGTAAACATACAGGTCAGATTATTGTCCATTCATTAGAGCCGGCGGGTTGACAGATTGGGCTTCAGAGGACTCAAGTTTCAGGCGCATTGTGAGGACCGCTGATAGAAGTCCAAGCCGGAGCTAATTTCGTCTTTTCCATCTCTGCACTTTTTATCGATCAAACGGATCGTTTTTCCTTCCTCCCCATCCCTCAGAGGTGGTCGAGCATGCCTGCAGCATCACGTCCTTGATGCTCGGGGAAACCTTACCCTCCATCACCAAGGACATGGACACTCACACCTACCGGCTCCCGCTCGGCGTCTGTGCCGGCATCGCCCCGTTTAACTTCCCCGCCATGATTCCCCTGTGGATGTTCCCCATCGCGATGGTGTGCGGCAACACGTACCTGATGAAGCCGTCCGAGCGCGTCCCAGGCTGCACCATGCTCCTGGCGAAAATGCTGCAGGATGCTGGGGCACCAGATGGGACACTCAATATTATCCACGGGCAGCATGCAGGTGAGTGTGTGACCCCCCCCCCTTCTTTCAGGGTTACATGGTATTTATGGTAAACAATGGAGGGAAGTCCAGGAAAAAAACTAGCTGTATTAATTATATACCCTGACATCATATGTAGAAATTTCCTTAACAAGTTTAGGTCATTCTGAGGACTTTGAAGCAGGTGGATTTAAGTTTCTGTATCAGTGATCTCAGGTATATTAAAGAAATATTGTTTTAATCGACCAGTGTGCAGTAGACTGCAGTCAGCATGCTCTTAATTTGAAGAAAAAAAAAAAAAAAATGTGACCGACAGGCCAAGGAGCTCAGAATATTTCTGAAAATCCTTGATTTGCTGTGATTTTTTTCCCCTCTGCGTCAATAAGGATATTTACCAGGAAGCACATCCACATTGCGACACGGCTCGCGGTTTTGCGTTACACGATCTGTTTCTGCTACGCCGTGTTGCACGCGTGCCGTGTTACAAGAACCCAATCCACGCAGCTGTCGGTGCAAATATGACTTGATGTCTCAGTCCACACAGTAAGGTGTCAGCTTGAGCTTCAGGTGTTTTAGGTGCAGGCTTAGAATAGGACCTTCGTGTTTCCAGGCTCTTTTTTTATTCATTTTTAATTTTGTGGAAGATGAAATTTAAAGTTTCTAGATAGAAATTGCTCACACAAGATGAGTGTTTCTCAGCTTTATTCGATATAAAAGATGGATGCAGTCACCATCATTTCAGCCATCATTACATTGTTTTTTTTTAGTTACATACTGGCTGAGAACTCAGAGTCTAATCACTGACAAATACTGGAACTAGAAACCCGATCGTAAGCTGAAAGTTGAAGCCACAAAAGACGAGCGCCCCCTAGTGGCTGGCTGCAGTACAATGCCTGAGTCCGGCGCCTCCATGCAAACAAATGGGACAATTTCTTCACTTTAAAAAAAAACAAAAAACACTTCAGATAATTTTTTTCAGGTGTTTGTTTTTGTTCAGCTGCTGCTGCATGCTCAAATAGGTATTTAAAAAAAACAAATTTAGTGTCAATTAGTTATTTGAGGCTTAATAAAACATTAAGGCTGTTAGCAAATTTGCAGGAAGCGTAGATAGGACTTTTGTATCGAGGGTAAAAAAAAGGACATTCTGGCTTTAATTTTAGACAATGGAAGGTAATAGAGTCGCTTCGTCCATCTTTATTTACGTTGATGAGGATAATACAGCTTTACAAGTGCTAGTCCATCATTTAACTTTTAAAAAGTTATTTCTTAAAGAGCCTAAAAGACGAAGAAGCCTAAATATTTCAGCCTAGTTTATTCAGGGCTCTATAGGTAGAGTGGTTGTGTCTTTTCTGAGCTTCTCACCATTTTGCAGCTTTAATAAAACCTTGTGGGTTCGTTTGATTGTAGCTGGTTTGTGTGAAGAATTAAGGTTATCTGAATCATACGTCACATTAAAATACATGTGGATTTCAAAACATACGGATCGTTTTCAAACTTAAGCATTATAAATAATTCAGTTCAATTTAAAAATCTGGAAGTTTGATTTGGGAAAGCACTGATCTATTTTTTTTTAAATATGTAGCTGGCAAGAACAAAACCTTTCTTTTAGCTCAGTTCTTAAAATGACACAACTGGACTGCAAATATAGAATTAAATTATTTGAAGAATTTAAGAATAAGGCACAATTTATTTTATTAAATGACATTTTTTCCCCCCTTTTATTTTTATGTAGCTGTGAACTTCATCTGTGACCATCCGGCCATCAAAGCCATCAGCTTTGTTGGCTCCAACCAAGCAGGAGAGTACATCTATGAACGAGGCTCCAAGAATGGGAAGAGAGTCCAGTCCAACATGGTACCACTCAGACCGCTCCATTTAACAGGCCAAATGCACAGCTCGCACATCAGGAAAGTCATCATCTTCTAGGATTTCTCATGTGTTACAAATTGTCCTGAATTGTGGCGTTTAGGGAGCCAAGAACCATGGTGTGGTGATGCCTGATGCCAACAAAGAGAATACCATCAACCAGCTGGTTGGTGCTGCCTTTGGAGCCGCTGGCCAGCGCTGCATGGCTCTCTCCACCGCTATTTTCGTCGGCGAGTCTCGTGCGTGGCTGCCAGAGCTGGTGGAGCGCTCTAAATCACTGCGCGTCAACGCAGGTAACGCTCAAGAAACGCGTGGACGGAGAATTCGGGTCCCTCGCAAAATACGATCGGTTTTTAATCATTCAAACGTAAAACGACCTTTCCTTGAAGTAATTCTGTGCTTTAGGCGATCAGCCGGGGTCTGACGTGGGGCCCCTGATCTCGCCCGAAGCCAAGGCCAGGGTGGAGTATTTGGTCCAGAGCGGAGTGGATGAAGGCGCCAAGCTGCTGCTGGACGGGAGGAAGGTTCACGTCAAAGGATATGAGAACGGGAACTTCGTGGGACCCACGATTTTGAGCAACGTTACGGTGAGACTGAGAATTTGAATTTAGGTGAGACAAAAGGTGAAATGCGGTCACACTCCTTTTCACACGTCTCTGCAGAAGAGAGCAATGTTCTACTTGAGCTTAAAGTCCCAGGGGTAGGCTCTGAAAATGGAACGGAAACATTGTTAAAAGGAGGAAAATTTAGTTTCTCCAGCCGACGTTAATCTTCCAGTCTCTTCAATGTCTTTGTTGAAACTTATTCTAATTTAAATGGTTGTCATGCTGTATTGTCCTCTTGTTTCAGTGCGTCTGCATACATTTATTCTTGATTATGTATTTAAAAACATACTTCATGCCAGAGTTTTAAAACTCAGATAATCTTGTGATTAGAAGAGACAAAGTTATCACTGTTTTGGTCCAACCTTGTAAACGATGTTCTCCACGATCTCATCTGTTGTTGCAAAATCTCATGAGATTTGTTGAGGATAACTCTCGGCTACTACCACCAAATTTGAGCTCATTATCTGTAAATTTGTTTAAGTTATAGCCATTTTTGTTTTGGATAATGTTGATTAGTTGTGACGACCATCTTCATTTTGATTACCTTGACTTAGGGATGACTTTCAGCTACCAACGCGCCAAATTTTAGCTTAATACCTTTTAAATTAACTGGGTTATAGCCGTTTTTGTGCTGCTAAGGTCGCTAAGCAGCACAAAAAACAGCAGCATTTAAAATTAGATTGACTCCTAAAGTTAATCAGTTGTAAATGTGCACCCAGCGATCAGTTTCTGAGAGTTTCATTAAACTCTGAGCCGCTGGTTCAGACACACGTGCACACAGAGACGCAGGCAAAAACTACAAAGCAATAATGCCAGATATAGTCTTTAACCCCCATATGCATAAAAGTCCAACCTTTCAGACAGCTTGGTTGTAGCTGTAATTTGCAGACTAATAAAACTACCAAACAGCATGCAGTACCCCCCCCCCCATCCATCTGGCTTTCTGGTTGAGAGTGTAGAGTGTCAGACTTGGTGTCTTAAAATAGAAAGTTGTTGGAAGTGTTACAAAATGCATCTAAAGCGTTTTGTCTTTATTCCCTGGAAAAATGAACACACCAGTACTGCATGCTTTGGTTAAAATGCCTCAAGGAGGTTTTTATTTTTTTTCCTCTTTAGTAAGCTGCGGTTTGATCATTCCTCTGCTCTTTCTCAGCCGAACATGAAGTGCTACAAGGAGGAGATCTTCGGGCCTGTGCTCGTCGTCCTGGAGGTCGACACGTTAGATGAAGCCATCTCTCTAATCAACAGAAACCCTTACGGCAACGGCACAGCCATCTTTACCACCAACGGAGCCACGGCGCGCAAATACACACATGAGGTGGACGTCGGCCAGGTGGGGCTCATGTTTATGCATAGTGGTGAAAAGGTCAACTTTAAAAAAAAGCTGCAAATTTCATGAAGGTACGGGGATATGGATTTAAACCATACCTTAGAGAGGTGGATTTTTACATTTTAAAAAATGTGTTATGAAAGTTCATGAATGACTCTTTCTAGAAACTTTATATAACAGAACTTGTGTGCATTTATTTGGGTGGCAAGAGCTGAACTCAGGGGTGAACATCTAGATCACTGGAACCTGAAGGAAGTACCTTAATGGGCCATGACAGCATTCACGAGGGAGTCTCCAAAGTGTCCAGAAACATGTGCAGGGGTTATCAATTTTATTGCGAGAGTCGCAGATGCTCACAGGCTCCACATTCTCCAAAAATAGTTGCAGAGTCATCATGAACGTCCCAAATCCATCTTAATTTTGTCCAGGGGCGTCTCCAACCTGCTCTTAAGAGCACCAAAGCTGTTTTATTGTAATTTCCTGCAAATTACCAATAAAGTATCCATCTATTTTGACACCTGCGTATAGGAGCTCTCCTCTGCAAGAAACTATGTCCAGTTCTAAAAAAAACATGCCAATAATTAGTGATAATTTCTGGAAAAACTGGTCCAAATCTTCATTTCAGGAGTGTTCTCCAGCAGATTAAATCATAAGCATGGGGGCTCTACAAAGCGGGCTGAGGTGGGTGAAGCCGGGCATCTAAACAATGTGCACAGCCTGGAATAATAATAATAACAATGTGAGTTTTAAAAAAAAAATTGGCCCCTCTGTGAGACTGCAACTGAAAATTGCCTATTTTCTCGCAATTTTGAGTCACCAACAGTTGCAGCCAAAACTTCATTTTGGCCTCAACTCAGGATTTCTTAGACCAGTTATTTTAAATGTAATATGTCTGCAAAGATGCAAAATATTACATTTTAAATATTAAAAAAGGGGGTATAAATCAGTTTCACTGTGACATCAAAATGTAGCAACATAACTTAGGGGACTGTCACTATTTTTTCCATTTGATGAGATTTTAAAAATAGTGAAGCTAATCTTTTGTGCTCGCCTTGAAATGATGATCTCCTATGCTGCTGGGTGGCGCCGAATAAGGAGATTTGTGGCTCATTTGCATCAAGATCTCCGCCTGTCATAGTTGGATGGATTTGAACTTGAAATCGTAATAGTCTGGAAGGTCTCTGCTGATTTATTTATTTACTTTTTTTTTTTTTTTTTTTCACCCCCCGCCAATTCCCAGTCAGCTTTATTAATAGCACTGGCTAAATCACCAAAACATTTGTGTAGGCAGTCGGACTGACGCGCGAACCTCTCCGAGCGGTGACACACGCAGCATCCCCGAACAGAACTCAGCTGAGGAGCAGTCAGATTTGATCAGAACGTCCCCAAATATTACATTTAAAGTGAAGGAGAACCGCTTGTTTTCCTGCTGGAGCATCATAAACATGAGTTATTGGATTAATTTCATTTCAGGCCAGTATAAGGAAAAAAAGTTCAATAATAATATTATTACGTTTAAAAGACATAAAATGTTAAAACCATTCGAGACGGCTGGATTTAACTACTCTGGTAGAAACATCATTAATTTAATGTTGTTGTCAGCATTTAAATAAAAAGAAATGAAGACGTAAATTAATAATAATGGATTGAATGGTAATAAAAATGGCTTCCTAGCGAGTTCAGGCGCTAAAACTACTTTGTCAGGAGGTATGAAAAGATCAAGGTGTGACTAAAACATATTATTTCTGTCACTGTTACGGCTTGCTTTTTCGTGGGTTGCGTAGGAGACATGCAACGTGTACTTGTTGACACAGCCGCCATAGATGGCGTGTGTTAAAACTCCTGCTTGAACAGACCCACACAGTATGTAGGAAAGTCCGATATACAGGGAATGTTTGTGGTTCTGCCCCACTACAATGTTTTTTTAGCCCTGCATCTAAAACGTGTCCTAGTAATTTGATATACTTATTTAATCTCTGTAGCTTGGCTCTTCTGTGTCTGCTTGCAGCTTCACTTTGAGCTTGTAAATTCTGTTTTCGGTGCTCGGGAATACAGGAAACCATCGAGTGTGTGTTCGTATTGTTTATCGTAGCTTAGCGCTGTGACGTTCCCTCAGTTAGCCAGCCGAGTGGTTCAGGTTCTGGGTTTTTTTTCTGTTGTTTTACATCATTTTTCTCCTGCAGGTCGGTGTGAACGTGCCCATCCCCGTCCCGCTCCCCATGTTCTCCTTCACCGGCTCCAGAGGATCGTTCAGAGGAGACACGAACTTCTACGGCAAGCAGGTAAAAAGCAAACACGGCTTCTCTTTTCTTTCTCTCTTTTTCCACAGCGATCTGCAGTTTTATTTTATTTATTTTTTAAATGTTTCCTGTTAATCCGCTGTCTGTTCACCACCAGGGCATTCAGTTCTACACTCAGATCAAGACGGTGACGTCACAGTGGAAAGCTGAGGACGCTACGCTAACGAGCCCCGCTGTTACCATGCCAACCATGGGACGCTAAGCTAAAACAACAGATTGTTCATCTTTAAATCCTTACATACTTTAAGAAGAAGCCTTTGGAGGGAAATGGTTCGATGCCGCTTTTTAATGCTCTGATAATGTGAAAACTGGATGTAAGGTTTAAACATTCACGTTTATTCGACTGTCGAATCAACACAAATTAAATCTTTATTTTCCTTTAGCATAGCACTTCATTTCTGCCTACGATGATGGTGAGAATATCTGCGTTGATTAGTTGTGTTTTATACCCACATTTTCTTGGATTTGATCTGTGCAGAGTATAAAAGTTGATCATTGTCAGTTTTCTGACACCTCTGAGAGGTTTGGATCTGGATTTCTCCCTCTCCCGGTGGAACGTCAACAGAACGTCTTCCAGAAGTTTGCACCGTGGTTTATTAGCCACTTGTGTTCATTAGATGTCGAAGTAAATATTTGAAATGTGAATGGAACAAATGATACATCAGAATGTGGACACATGCTTTTTTACCACATTAAAAACTGAAAAAAAAAACAGTAGTTCTTGTTCTGTAAAGGCTCATGATGGATTATTGTTCAATGTTCTGAAGGGAACTGGGGTTAGTGTGTGTGTGTGTGTCAGACACTCATATAGGGGTGTTTAAAATTTTATCAACATAAAATATAAGTATATTTACAAAACACCAGGTAAAACTAAGTGGTGTTGCAGTGTGTAAGGAAGACATATTTTCATTCAAAGTTCAACAGCATCAAAACTTCTCCTCTTGACTTTTCTGACCTGAGAGGAAACAGCCAGGCTACTCGAGACTCTTACACCTCTAAATAAAAAAGAATTTGAGCAGGCTCAACCTTGATTTTATTCATTTAAGCTTTGTTTTTTTGGGTTTTTTTAGCATAGAAAGAACAAATAATTTTCTCCAAACCATTTTCTAATCAACTTAAAATGGACTTCACACATTAGCAGGTAATACTATTTCTTGGCTGTGTTTTGTTTTGATTAAGCAGAGCTTATGAATGATAAAGACTGGAGCAGATGATTATTGTTGTGGCCGACTGTGTTTAAAGCACAACAGAGCACCAGAATTGAAATGATCATCAATTCAAAGTGGATAATTGTAACTCGCTTTCGGCTGAAATGAATATTTTCGCTGTCCAAAATGCCATGTGTCAAATTCACAATCAACATTTCATTCTCCATTCATCCAGTTTGTCACTTTGTCTCTCTTCTGTGTTGTCCACAGATATCCACAAGCTCATTCTTCGTATCTAGAACGATTATTACCGATGTCAGAAATAGATTTCTTACAGGGAGAAATTTGCTTTTCCAAGTTTCATTTTTGAAACCTGGGATGGAAAAAATCCATCCATCCATTTTGTTTTTACCCACTTTTCCTTTCCAGTTCACGGGGAGCTGGGGTCTATCTCCAGCCGTCGCTGTGCGTTAGGCAGGGGACACCCTGGACAGATCACAAGTGCATCACTCACTCACACCTTACTAATTAACCTAACATGTATGTTATTGGTCTGTGGGAGGAAACCACTGTGAACTCCACCCAGAAAGGCCCCAGGCCGGGAACCAAACCTGCAACCTTTTTGCTGGGAGGCGACAGCTCTAACCACTGCTCCACTGTGCCAACAGAAAAATCCAGAAATGATGTATTAAAAACTGTCCACCATTCTATTTGGATATCTATTATGACATTTTAATGTAAGGGATGGAATGAAAATTCTGACAAATAAATATGTGGAAGATTTTTTAAAGACATCTATTTGTAGAAACTGAGCTGAAAACCTAAAACATGGGTTGGGGGAGTGAAGTATACTTTGTTCTAGATTTCTGCAACACATAGTCTAGCTAATAAACCTTAAAATTACCAACTTAGATATTTTTTCTCTTTTAGAATCTCAGTCATGGAGACCCTTAAAATATAATTTATTTTGGATTGGTGCTGCTTCAGAAATCTTGAACGTCAGCTCTGACTTGAAATAATGTAATTATGTTTTGCGGGGAACGCCATCACTGACGTCAATGAAGTGCTGTGTGATTATATGTAACAACGGCCTGCCATACCGGCAGAGTAGAGTAACAGTTCGGAACAAGATTCAGACATCATGGTGAGCCCTTCGGGTTGTTGTTTTTTTGTTTGTTTGTTTCTTCACCGTCCTGTTATCACTCCACTGATTTAACCTCGGGTTCTGGACGGTGTACCTCACATTAAATTAAAAACTTTTTGTTTCCTGAAGTTTAGCTGCTGTCATGTTAGCTTTGTGTAGCCTCCAGTGATGTAGCATCGATGCTAACCAGCGTTAGCTCACCGGTGTAGTTTCATTAATGTCACTAAACCAGGTTCGCTGCTGCTGCAGATACAGACAGTCAATATTAACAGCTTGTCTTTAACTGTGTTCCTGCTGAAAGCTACTAACAAAGAAGTTAGAAAGAAGCTGAGATAGTCCTCAAACTAGCTAACTAGTTAAAGTTATACAGAGACAGTATAAGGTGCGACAACCTGTCTCAAAAATACTTCATAACTCTTCACATTAAACACACAATATGCTTCTATTAGCAGAGTTTTATTCAAATGAATAAATTGTTTAATAAGCAATGTATCAGTGCTTCTTTATTGGCGTGAAGTTTTGTTGACAAATTGGAAAGTGACACTTTAAATTGAAGATCACATGAATACCTGAGTGCTTTAGGATTAAATAATTAATGTAGGATTTTAAAAAAAAAACATGAGTGAGATAAAGTACTTTATAGTCCAAAGAAGAGCCCACAAAAGATAAGTTGTGATTGGGAATAATGATAACATCTAATAAGATTCATATTTTACCATCAAACAGCAGCATTTGTAGTAAGTGAGCAGGAATCCATAGAAATAAATGTCTTTATAGATTTAGCTTCTGAAACATCTCAGTGAGGAATAAGTTTAGCTGACAGCCCAGACTTGCTGTAAATCCCTAAGAGTCATGCAGTTTTAGCATTTCTATCAGTCTTTGCACTCATGTAATTATGTTTTTAAACTTGTTTTTGGTTGGCTGGACAGTGGTGGGGTGTGGTCAGATGTGGCGGCGTAAATACCCCGGCTGCCATTCACGTTGTAGTTCAACGACTGTCTGCTTTCGAGCACTTGGGAGCAATTCGTTTCTGCGTTAACCTGTTCTGTCCTTTCCCTCCACGCCACAGAGGGAGGATGGAGCCGCCCGTCCCGCCATTTCTCCTCCTCCTGGCCCTGCTCGCCGCCTCAGGGCTGACCCGAGCCCAGGTGGAGACGCCCCTCCTGGACCTGTCCGGGGTCCTTCCCAGCCTCAGTCGACCGGCCAACCACAGCCTCATCTTCCACGCGGTGATGTTCGATGCGGGGAGCACCGGCACGCGCATCCACGTCTACACCTTCATCCAGAGTGACTCGGGTAAAACCAGAGGAACTTTTTTTTTTTTATCCCAGTTTACAGCTTTCAGATCTAGACTTGTAACCATGTAGCTTACAGGGACCTGTAAACGAACTGATTCATTTAAACGATTGAATCACACAGAGCTGTAAACAGTCACTTCAGGGGTCATGAGTTACATTTGACTTCATTAGTCAGATAAATCATGTGCATATATTAAGCTGGTTTTAAGCGTTTTAATGGCTGCTTCATATTTGACGTGGGTGGATGTTGTACGTTTCAGAGCAGCTGCCGGTTTTGGACAATGAGATGTTCCATTCCATAAAGCCCGGTTTGTCAGCATATGCTGACTCCCCCGAAATGGTGAGTTCATTGTCAAACCTAATCAATTTCATCCAGCCGAGGGGGGGAAGGTCCGCCGGCTCTCCATTGTGGCCAGAAACGCTGTCAATAGCCACACTCCGCAGGAGTCGCGTTACAGACGAAAATAAATAAAAGGAGAGGAAAATCGAACTGACAAACCGGCGGACGTTCAAGCAGATAAAATTATCATAACATTGGGAGTTTCACTTTGTGTTTTTTATTGGTCAGAACGGTGCTTGCTGTGTAGTGGATGTCGTTCGTGTTCTCTCAGGCCAGGCAAGCGGTGACGCTGCTGCTGAAGGTGGCGAGGAGGGCCGTCCCCCGCCTGGACTGGAAGAGGACTCCGCTGGTCCTCAGAGCCACGGCCGGACTTCGCCTCCTGCCCGCGGAGAAGGCCCAGACTCTCCTGGACCAGGTCAGGGAAGTGCGCGGCGACGAAGCTCCTCGAGGGGCCGTTCTAACAGGGTTTGCCAAAGCAGAGTACACATTATCGCCTTATCATGGAGGGCGCTCTTAGGCTTTACATTGTCTGACACTTTCACAGGAAAGTGCGGCCTCTTATCTGGGAGAGCAGAAGGAAGAAAAGAAAAAAAAAAAAGGTGCATTTTCACTGCAGATAGTTCAGAGACAAGAGAGTGCTGTGAGCTCAGAGTGGAAGGCTATCATTTATAAGAATATATGGGAAAAAAAAAGAAAAAAGGCCTGGGGCACCTTGGAAGATAAATGAGACTTTATTAATCCCTCCTGAGGGGAATAATTAATCCCATCTAGCAGGGGGGACACCTCTAGATGAGCTCTCATTACAGCAGATAACAGAGGGCTCATTTTACTTGCCCTGTCTCACCCTGCATCCCCCTCCTCCTCTCCTCAGGTTCAACACGTGTTCGATGAATCTCCCTTCTTGGTCCCAGACGGCAGCGTCAGCATTATGGACGGCACGAACGAAGGTAAACGCCTGCCCCGCCCTCAGTCCCGACGAGCAGCGCAATCCGTCACTTATCCCAGGCGTCTTTGAGCATTTTGCAGGTGTCGGGCGATCCTCGCGTTGCATTTTGTTTTGCGTCGTTTGTCCCAGAAGCTCTCGTCTAATCGAAGGCGTTTCGACTAAATTACAGCCCGTCAGAAATGTGTTATGATGATACCCTTCCAGCACAAAGTCACTTGAATCCCGAAAAGCCAATAATTACGTGGTTTAAAAAAAAAAAGTGCTACGTTGTTGTGCTGTGGTGTAACTGATTTGTCAGCATTTCAGTTTTACTCGTGTGTGCTTTTATTTCAAAACGCACTCGTGTGTGTGTGCGTTCCAGCTGAAATGACTGCTTTCTCTTTCTTCTCTTGTACTTTTGCAACTTCAGGAATCCTGGCTTGGATTTCCCTGAACTTCCTGACAGGCGAGTACTGCTCCTACACACAACAATGCACACACCTGATGAGGTAGGTAGTTTGGGGTCAGAATCTGAACGCAGCTGCAGACCCTTTTGCCTTGAAGCCGCTGCTTTGATCTTCATCAAACTGAGCTGGAATTTCCTGCTTCTCGGGGTTGGTTGGTTGGTAGCGTGTTTACCAAGAAGGCATCTCAGGTGTAACTGATCAGCTCCTGCCGAGCGCGGTCGCTGGATTAAGGCGGGAAAATGTTTTCAGGTCATCTGAATGCAAACGCCAAGAAGACGGTGGGGATATTGGACCTGGGGGGCGGATCCACCCAGATCACTTTCCTGCCCAAACTGAAGGTCAGCCGCTTGTCTGAATCGTTAAAGATGCTTTTAAATATCAAAGTCCTGTGATTTTTCTCACTCCCCGCACCCTTCACACTCCGCAGAAGACCGTGGAGAAGGCGCCTGTTGCTGATTACGTCGCCAGATTTGACTTCTTCAACTCAACATTTGAGCTGTACTCTCACAGGTAACCAAATACGGTCGTCGCCCGCCAGCGGAGGGCGAGTGATGTGTCGCCCGCGTGCTTGCCCACTGGATGTGCATCGACAGCCGATTAACTTTTAGAGTCAGTTTGATTCAAGATGGACACAGAATTGACTACAACTCAGTCAGATTTACAGATATTGAGCTAAAACCTGATATGGTCGTAGTTAAGAGTCATCCACATCACATACTCGGAGCGCTAACAGATCGCATAATTAGAGATACGATTACATTTGACCAGAACGGCTATAACTCAGTCAGCTTTCAACACGTGTGGATCTCAGTTAAATACCCTGACATGAAGAGGCGGCGGGTCTTTGATGTGATTCAGTTTTTGGTCATCGCATCATACTTCTGGATTTATTCTCTTTTCAAAGCAACTCTCATGTATATTTAAAAGCTTAAAACTGGCGTCCCAGTTTTCTTTTTGATGCCACTTATATATATAATTTTTTTGTTCTTTTTCAGCTTAATTTGGATGTGTTTGTAATCAGGACAGCTTCTGGTATCTGCTTAGTCATTAGGAAGCGAATAACAGGCAGGCACCACTTGTGCGGCCCGTTTTCAGAATGACCTATTTACTGCTCGCGCTCGTGACAGTTCTCCTGTTCTCTCCCCAGTTATCTCGGAAATGGAATAATGGCGGCACGACTCGCCACGCTGGGCGCGGTGGGCGCAGAAGGTACCGTGCTAAACGCCGACTTAAGAGTGTTCTGTCATCGTTGTGGTTATGAGCGACGCTGAAAACTAATGAACATTTCAATGACAGTCACAAGATAGAGATGTTTGTTTTTTTTTTCTTTTCCCCAAGTTTGTACCTCTAGTTTCTGTCATATATATATATATATATATATATATATATATATATCACAGGAGCACTGCAGCAAAAACTGCACGCTATCAGACTTTTTGGAGCAGGCTCAGGCCGTGATAAGCTTGTGTGAAAGCTCTCGAACCAGCAAGGAGATTAATTGTCTGTTCTCTCACAGGGTTGGAGTGGCAGGTTTTTAAAAGTTCCTGCCTGCCCGACAAGTTCAGGGGTGAATGGAGCTTTGGAGGACTAACCTATC
>NC_051448.1:15322284-15369628 GCF_001649575.2 Kryptolebias marmoratus | reverse complement strand
CAGGTCATGCAGGATACAAGCTTTGTTATCAGGAAGTACTTAAGGTGGTGAAGGGGATTATTCATCAGCCGTACGAGCTTAAAGACAGCAACGTTTTCTTTGCTTTCTCCTATTACTTTGACAGAGCTGTGGATGCGGGCCTTATCGGTTAGCGCACACACACACACACACACCCCTTCTGTCCACACCTTATATAATTATACAAACCCAGCATGCTAGACAGAAGCAGAAAAATGTGAGTCATCTGCTCCTGTATCGGGGGATTTGATGAGCCATACTTGTGGAGGTATTATAGAAATTGCTATCCCTCTGCCGGTCTACACTCCAAGGCCATCAGCTCTGTTATTAGTGCTATAAAAATGTGCATGTGGATGTGCTTTTGTAATTACTGTTTTAAACGTATAATGACCCCCCCCCCCCCTTCCTGTGTTGCAGATGGAGTCCAAGGAGGGATGCTGCAGGTCAGAGACTTCAAGAAGAGAGCTAAAGAGGGTGAGCCGAGCCGAGATATACATCATCACCATAACAGATCCCTCCCCGTGCTTGAAATACAACGTGCCTCTGAACAGACCTTGAGGGGGAAATGCTGCCCTCATCTGTCAGCAAGAGTCCAGATGAGCGATTATCCAACCTAATGGACGGGATTTCTCTTTGTCCTCCTCGCTCAGTGTGCAATAAGACGACCAGGTACCTGCCCGTCAGCCCGTTTTTGTGCATGGACCTGACCTACATCGCCTGTCTGCTCAAGGACGGCTTCGGCTTCAAGGACGGCGCCATGCTGCAGGTTAGGCTGCGTTCACAGCATTACCAGTGGCCCTGTCACGGGGATGCAACTAAAGAGACGAGGAGCTGGTTAGGGTTTAAATGTTTCCGCTTGTTTTATGAGTCATGCAGCAATCAAAGGCCTAGGATTCCCTGTAGTAATGCATGTCAGATCATTACACTCATATAAGATCATTTTATGTTTAAGAGATGTATCTGTTTAGGTCAAGTCTTAAAGATAATATACACAATCTCGTGATATTAGAGCTTGTGTGAGTTACAGCAGATTATGAGTTGGAGATGACTGCCATCTTGAATTAACTCCTTCAGTTAATTAGCTGGAGATGTTTACAAAAAGAGAGCCACCACTGGTTAAAAAAAGAGGTTCAACATTTCAGGAAATAATGAGTCGATTCTTCACACAAAAAAAACTTATTCCTTTTATTTAGTAAATACAAACATAATCTGAATATCTTGTCATTCTAGCTGACAAAGAAAGTGAACAACGTAGAGGCTAGCTGGGCTCTCGGCGCCATGTTGGACCACTTCCACAACCTGAAGCTCCACTGAGGAGCGGCGGTGACCGCGTGCAGCTGAAGAGAGGCTGATTTATGTGCTGCTCGCCAACAAACAGATGATGTAACGTGCGCTGCCTTTCTCCAACCACCCCCGTACATCAGCCATTAGCTTCAACAGACAGAAATAACCTCAAGTAAATTTTAAATTTATTTTTGTGTTTTTTTTAAAAGCCATTTCTCTCAAGTGGCAATATCTTCTGCTGTAAATCTGCAAAGTGTTGCATTAGTAAGGGGAAGTGAAGCACTGGAGGCTGAATAAAAGATGTCAGGCAGAACTAACACAATTACTGCAGCGCTGGACGTGAGTGGATCTGCTGTTTTCTTGAAATAGACGTTTTATTCAGACTGATAAACAAAAAGTAGCCTGGCTCTGCTGTGCAAAACCAGAGCTTACATGGTGCGCTTAAGCACTTTTTTTTATTATTGGGTGTTAGCGTAATCACGGTACATTTAAATGTAAGAGAAAACCCAAATAAAACAGTCATTTTATAATCTCTTCAACATATCAGTATTTCTTTGGGATCATTTGTTTTCAAGGAAGAAAATGTCGCTCATACAAACTCTGTCGTGTCACGCTTCACATTCAAATAAAATCATCATAGATTGCTAATTACAAATATCTACAGGAGTTAAAGTCTGTGACTAATTTTTTTTTTTTGACAAATAGACGTCTATATTTATTCCGCTCTCACCATCAGTCCAGTCCTGCTGAAAAAAAAAAAAAAAAAAGCGTGTGATGTTTGTCACGATGGGAGGCTACAGCAAAGCGACCACGTCTTCTCCATAAGCATGACCCTCCGTTGTCATGGTCACCAGCTCATGTGGCTGCGAGAGAACCACCACCGAGTCCGCGGAGGCTACGGGGAAGGATGCGAACACAAAAGGCCAAGTTACACAAAGTCAGAAGCTTGACGGTACCAAAAATAATCCCGAAGGGAGACGCTGTCCTGTAATAACAATAAGGATCGTTGGAAAATGAAACTCGTGTTCTGTACTGTGAGCTGCAGAGCCTGCAGGGAAAACTCACTCTTTAAATCACTCGTTTGCTCATAATCATCATTTAATCTAATCGCAAAGAAGTAACCAAGATGCTTGAACTCTCTCATTTAGGTCATGATGAGTCTGTCACGTCCTGCTGCTTTAACCTGAGCTTCACAAACGTTTAATGTGTGGCTGCACAACTTTAGAAAAAACATTTCAAAGTGCCATATTATTGTTTAAGATTACAATAAGCCCACGTTCCTAACTTTCTCTTCTGTCGTCGTTATCATCTAAACCAGCTGTGTGCATCAACCCCAGCAAGAGTCCGTTTGCATGAACAACATGAACACACGGCGCCTGAGATGTAAACGCCTACAATTTATTCTAGTCCAAGCTGACCGTTGCCATATTTTATGCAGGCCTGCTTTATTAAGACTAAATATTTTCCTGGACAGGTTTAGCAGTCTGATTAGGTTACTAGGGGTGCAGTACGTGCCTCGATATGAGGCTCTCAGTTTGGTACCACAGAAAAGATTTTTATTTATTTGAAACAGACAGTAACTTTTCTGGAAGCAGAGACAGAAAAACAGTCCACTTCTGTGAGTTAGTAGGCTCTGAGGTACAATTTATTACCTGGTGCCTTCATTACAAAATTAATTTGCTCCAGTTAATTTGACCTGAACTTGACAAACAATAAAAAGCAAACTAAATAACATCTGATGTGAAAACTACAAAATAATGCACATTTTGGCAGGTGGTAGTAAAACCTAACCGATAGTAACCCGAGCGTCTTGTTTTGAGCCTCAATCAGAAACGCTGCTGCAATAATCAGTCATAAATAATAAAAATAAAAAACTTCAGAAACATAAAAACCTCGCTCAAATCGTTAACGCGACTGAACCTCCCCCCCTCTTCGACTGGACGTTAGTAACAACAAGCTGACTCAGCATCCCTGACATCTGTCACACGTCTTGTCATCCTGCCCACCACTAGCTTGCTGGTTGCGCCCCGCCGCGTTTAAATGCCTACCTGGTGATCTCAGCATCGCATGATGAAGATTCATCGGCTCCACCGCTGTTGTCATGGCGACCATGCCACCTCCGTTCTCACCGTCTGCCTCCAGCAGGCTGCTTTGTGTCAGAGCCTCTCCTGTCAGTTGCGAACAGACATTGAAACTTTTTTTGTTGTTTTCCTACACCTCATAACATTAATTTAAAATATGACAGAATCAGAAATATTAGTTTTCTTTTTAATGAACTCAGCTTTGAGACAATAACATTTATTGTCCGTCTGAGTTAGTAATTGTTGTGAAATCTGCTTAGTTTCTGTCCCATCAGGGATGATGTTTGTGTCGTTTGGACTGAGGGTATTCCAACACAATGAGTTTAATAATTAATTAATCCTGTAATTCTGTTAAGTATTACACAGAAACTACCCATCTGTTGTGCAACTGCGTCCTTCTGGGCTCTGCTTTTACAAACGACCAGCCTCTTCAGGGAGGCTGACCCGAATAAACCTGTTGTTTATAATTAGAGCTTTGGCAGCGTTTCCTGCGGTGATTCAGCTGTGGTGCTTCCCTAATTCTACGAGGGGGTGGGGTGGAGGAGACAAAAAATTTAAAAACACGACAAAGAGGCAAAGATGTGCCGTCTGCTGTCACCGTTTCTTTCCAAACGCGAACTGGGCTGCTCTGAAACGCGGACAGCTCGCAGGAAGTCGCTTTTAAATCCGACGACGGGGAGAAAATGAGACGCAGAGACGCGAGCGAGGAGTGTAAATATTCCTCAGCTGTGGCGGGGAAACGCGCTCAAGGAATTCATTCGGCTGTCTCGGCAATTTGGAAGGTGAAGGCAAGGAAGTGTTTGAAGCTTTTAATTTGATGATTGCAGACTTTCTCAGAGGAATCGTCGCAGAAAACCTAACAAGCCTCAGTTTGCAGAAAAACTTTTTTCTTTTAAATACAATGAAATTATTGAGGTGCTAAGACGTTTCAAAAGTCCGTCATAATTCAAGAAATATTCCTCACTTTAATCTGAAACCAGCTTCATGCCGATGCATATTTGTCGCCCATCACGAAAAGGCAGCTGATAATGGCGATAATGATGATAATTGTACAGTGTGCAATTATCTCAACCATTTGTTTATTCTAACACAAGGAGTGGAGGTGTGTTCGAGCAAACAAACCTGCTTCTCTGCCGTCACTGCTCTGCACCTCCTCCCCGTGTCTCTTCCTCATGTGGACGTTCCTGCTGCCCGACTGGGAGAAAGTCTTGCCGCAGATCCCACACACGTGCGGCTTCTCGCCTAAGAAATAATATGCCCACAGAGCAAAAACAAAAACAAATAGTACTTTTAATCCCACCCAGCCCTGAACTCACACCATCCCTTTAAAAAAGAAAAGAGGGCATAAGTATCTGTAAACTCACCAGAATGCACGAGCATGTGTTTTCGTAGACTGGAGTACTCGGCGAAGGACCGCCCGCAGCCATCTGCTTCGCACAGAAAAGGCTTCTCACCTGAGAAAAAACCCCACCTGCCACACTCACATATTGCTACACATCACGGAAAGCAAATAGCAACTTGTTTTTTTTTTTATTACGTTCAAAGGGATTGTCTGCACGACGCTGCGTTGGTAACGTTTTAGCAGTTATGTTTTTATAACCATGAAGCTATCGTTTTAAACAAAAATAGCCCGGATAGTTCGGTGTCAGCCCACGCTTGGCTTCGCCTACAAACGGGGAAGTAAAATCGAAGCGCGGCGCTGTAGATGGTCTGCTAACTGATAACCAGACAGTAGGTCGTCGTTAAAAAAAATCTTAATGTTCCTCTGAATAAGACACGACAGAGTAGTGTTACAGCTTGCAGCAGTGAAACGGAGGCGCCGGCGCTGCTGACTCTTCAGATCTGCAGCCTTCGCTGCGCAGAGGAAGCATTAACGGAGCCAACAACCTGAGTCAGTCGCTGCCTCCGGCGCGTTTGGGCTTTTAGGCGTCCATCTCTCCCGCTGCTGCTGCCCCCCCCAAAGCCCCCACCTGTGTGTATGCGTCTGTGGTTCTTCAAGTTTCCAGCGGTGGTGAACTTCTTGCCACAGTTCTTCTCCTTGCAGATGAAGGGCTTCTCGCCGTTGTGAGTCCTCATGTGAACCTGCAGCCTCTGCAGCACGTAGAAGCTCTTCCCGCAGCCTTCGGCGCCGCACCGGAACATCCGGTCGTTCCTGGGTGGATAACGAACAAAACGGCAACGTGCAACACGCTCGTAAACATTTGCGCCGTGTGACAGATCTGCTCCGTTCCTGAGCCGTACGTACATTTAAACCCCATTAGAAAAAAAATAAAATAATTGTAAGCCTTAAATATATTGTTTGTACCAAAAGGTGACAGGTTTAAGTTGTCAGAACCAAACAGAGTGAAAAGTGGTCAAAAATAGAGCAGTAGCTTAAGGTACTATTGCTATTAAACTGTGTTAAATAATTAAAGATATTCATTGAAGGATTGCATATCGCCCACCGCCTTTCATCAGGATCTTATGTGAATGTAATAATTTGGTGTCTGTTTATGTTGTTTACATGTTTATGAAACAGAATCCCTTCAAACTGATTGTGACACATCACATGTCTAAATAAGATTCGGGTTTAAGACCTAAAAACTCGCTAACCTGTAACATGACTTCTGTCACATGTAGTGAAAGTTGGAAACTATTAGGACTTTATTGCATTCATCTAAAACAGCATTGTTGTCAGAAGCACCCCCCTTCTTTCCTGGTTGTTTGGTCCTCTAACATCGTGTGTGTGTGTGTGTGTGTGTGTGTGTGTGTACCTGTGTGTTTTGAGGTGGTATTTGAGATGGGCGGGCCAGGTGAAAGTCCTGCAGCAGCCCTCGAACGAGCACAGCAACTTGGAGAGGGGGCGGCTGGTCCGAGGCGGCAGCTCCTGCTTGTCCCTGTCCTCTGTCAAGCTGTGTGTGTGGTCGCCTAGGCAACGAGAGAGAGAGAGAGAGAGAGCGAGAGAGCGAGAGAGAGAGAGAGAGAGAGGGAGGGAGGGAGGGAGGAGGAGGTGAGTGGGAGTTGTGCAGTAATCAACCCGAGAGCGCGAGTTGGCCAGCCTCTGGAGTCCGGCTGCTGACTGAGACCTGCTGAACGACTGCGGGCGAAAGAAAAACAATCCAGAGCTGAACGCAATCAGTCCCTTTTAACCCGGCCAGACTCCCCGCCTTGAACATCTGCGGCGGCTCCCGTTTTGCTCGCGGCACGCCGGCAGTCGTGCTCCTGCAGCTGATGGCACAGCGCTGAAGGAAATGTGTCCAATCTAATGCGAGTTGGTGGGAGGGCGTCGATTAAGGCAGCGGCTTAGTTCCAGACTGAACAAAGTATCACACTTTAACCTGAGCCACGGCGTATATGGATGAATAGAAACATATGTAAAAGGTATATATGGATGACAAGGCCCAGCGTGCGTGAAGTGACACATATTACCTGCCACCTTTCACGCCCTGAGTTCTGAACTAAGATCACGTGTTTAAAAATGGAGTTGTAGCCATTTTGATCTCACACTCAAGTGTGTGTGTTGTGAATGACTCTCAGCTACTACCACGTTGAACTTCAGCTGAATATCTGTCAAACTGACTAAGTTACAGCCACTTTTGTGTTGGCTTATATCAATTAGCTGTGACGGCCATCTTTAATTGGATTGACTCTGAATGGTAATTGGTTAAAGGTGCACATCCAGTGATTATTTCCTGAAAGTTTCATTAAAATCCATGCAATAGTTTATGAGATCTTCTGCTAACAGACAGACAAAGTCGACTCCAAATAGTTATTGGCAAGATTTTAAACAAAATTTTGTGCAATCTGTTAAGGCTCATAGTATATATTGGGTATTTGTCTCAGCTACTACCACGCCAAATGTTAGGTCAATATCTGTAAAACTGACTGAATTATAGCAATTTTTGTGTTTGCTAAAGTCAGTTGACTGTGGCGGCCATCTTGAACTAAACTGACCCCAAACGTTAATCAGCTAAACATGTACATCTAAAGATTAGTTTCTGCAAATTTCACTATAATCTCTCTTTTGGTTCATGAAATATTTTGCTAACAGACAGATACATCAAAAAAGCAGGTTTTCTAAGCCGTTAATTGATAAATGACCGTTGTTGCTTCTTTTTCTGTCCTGAGAGTGCGGATGAAACAGATGTCATGTCGGAATCAGAATCAAAGCAGGAAAATGTCAAAAACCTTCAACTTTTTTTAGCAACGACCCCCGCGGCTTGTTTCGGGACATGTTCAAAGACGAGCCGTGTAGCTGGGAGTCCTGAAGCTCTAAATGTCACGGCTTTATACCAGCAGCCTGTGGAGGGGGGGGCTGGTGACGGTTTGGGGCCCCCCCGAGTCGGTGGCTCCAAAACTCACGGGCGGGCAGCTGGAGAAAATCAGATCTGAAGCTTTACAGTTTAGACAGAGACGACATGGGCTTCCTCAGTCCTGAGATCACCATTTATCGTCTTTATCGCTTTCACTCAATGGTTCACAGCACTTCAGGGTTTAGCACTCACAATGAAAATCTAAAAGAAACACCTGCACTAAATAACATGACTTCACAGCAGCAGATAAATATAAATAAACCAACATTTGTGCACGTCAGGCTATCAAAGGACAATTCCGTTCAATTCCAGTCGACTCTCACAACTCGGACCCTCAGTGATGGGGGACATCGGTGTACCGCTTGTTGGCAACCCTTGTTGTATACGATCCAAACGTGGACATAATGGTGACCAACTTCATCTGTTCTGTAGAACCAATGTGAAAACTCTAGCAACTTTGAAACTATTTTCTTGTTTTTCTTTCCATACTTGTTCAGACCTGGAAAATGCTGAAATCGAGTTCCATATTTTTCCAGACTGTGTAGCTGTCCTGTTATTCAGTAAGATAAACAGCAATCCACAGTGATCTGCTGACACCGCCTGCTTTAGTGCCAATTAAATCTTGTTTAATCAGCTGGAGAGAGAGAAAAAAAAAGCAGAAAAATGCTTCAAAGAGGCCCAACAGAGTCAACGATCAATTATATCCAAAAAAAAGACCAGACAAACAGATGTTCCCAGATGTATGTTTCACCTCTGATGAAGAACTGCTGAGGGTGAAATGTCACCTTGATGCACTTACGAGTGCCCTGCAGCCAGACTCTTACTTTCTGCCACGCCCAGCACCAGCTGCCTGGTTTGTGCTGCCTCGATGAACATAATTTACCTCATCTCTAATTCTAAAATCTATTAAAAAGCCATTTTTTTTCATTGCTTTGTTGTTTAAGCTCTTTCGTAACCTCCTCTTTTTCCTCAAAGAGCAGATCTTTATGACTGTGTTCTCCCAGGCCTGAACTGGCTTTATTTATAAAAACACATTAACTCATCATCAGACCAAAACTATACTAAGTAGATGATGACAGACGCCAGGCTATACTGTGATATTTACTGTCAGACGAAGCCAGCCATCAAGACAAAGCCACGGATTTGTTTTGATCCAGAGTCTTACGAGAAGATCCGAGCGCCGTTTTAGTCACTGCTGATCGTGCTACGACTTCATCTCACTGACCTCATTTCTCTTCTGCCTTTGATGCCTACAGTAAGCAGATCAGCTGATCGTTCCAGAAATATCTGTTGCTTCATTTCGCACTCCTATAAATAGCTTGAGGACATGGGACGGCTCTGTTTTGCACTACTCTGTGTCGTTTACCGTTGCCGACGCTCGCCGCCCTGGCGTCCTGGCTGGCCTTGGCGTCTCTCGCGAGCTGCGCCCGCGTGGCAGCGATCAGGCTGTCGTGCGCCAGCTCCTGGACCCTCAGGTACCACGGAGCGCTGCCGTCTATCCCGTAGTCTCCCGACGAGACGCCCTCATCTTCGTCGTCGCCCGTGCCGTCAGCGGCAAAGATCAGGGACTCCGAAGAGGCGGTGATGCCTGGGAGGAGAGAGGAAGCAGAAGCGGAATGAAGAGAACCCCGACACCAGAGTTCTGCCGGAATCCTTCGGGGTCAGATCTCAAAATTTATGTTCCTGCACGGCCTCACGCAAATGATGTCATGTCAAACAAACAAAAATTCCTTTTTGACTCTGCAGCCAGGAGCTAATGAAACAGGAGAACGAGCCTGCCAAGGATCATTTCTCACCGCTGAAATTACTGTTTTTCTTTGCATAAAAATGTGTCACCTCCTTTATTCAGAGCTGTGAGCAGAAAACAGGAGCTGTGCAAGAATCAAAGCCCAGAAATGAGATCAGATTCAGACTTCTGCTGTTAAACAACTTCTCCTCATATGGGGCACAGCCAAACGTTCATTATTTATTCCATTGTTAATTTTTAATTAACTGCTTGAACTTGAGATGAGAAAAGAACATTTTTAAATATGGAAATTTATGCATCTGTCTCTGCGATAAACCTTCGGTTCCTCTGTTCTAAAGTGTGGATGTGCAGCTGGGAGCCAATCAGGAACACTGCAGGTAAATACCAGCCTTTCTGTACTTTCACAGGACAAACTGATAAACTCTAGCAATTTAATTAAATAAAGTAACAGATCAGTAGAGCAAGTGTTGCCATCGATAGTCAAAACGTTGGCGAATAATAGCAGAGCGTTTCAGTTGAGTGTACCTTTGGCGAGGTTCAGGAGGACGTAGGAGGTGCTGTCCGGCTGCTGTAAGTCATGCAGGATGGCCGGGGGGCTCGGCGAGGCCGGTGGCTGGGCGTGCGCCTGGACCACCAACGTGCTCGGCTCCGACACGCCTCCGAACTCTGGCAGGGAGGGAGAAGTCTCCGGCTCATGGCTCAGGCCTCCTAAAAAACAGCGATTGTCAGGTTTGTTTCTCTGTTTAAACCACCAGCAAATGTGATCCGCAAAGCGTTTTAGTTTGGAATCTGAGAACGTTCACAAGGCTTCGGCGAATATGACAAGTTGCAAAGGGCTGATCCGCAGGCAGTGAATGTTGACTGGTAAACACAGATGTGTCATAAACAATAATACAGAAAGGGAAGATAGACAAAACAGTTATTATTGTCTTTAAGGCAGTAAAATGCAAACAGTGCAATTTGTGATTTGCTAACAAACTTATCCTGGCATCCATCTATCTATTCATGATCAACACTTTCAATTTTTGGGTTCTTTTTAAAAGCAAATCAATAATAAGTTGAAAAAAATATAGCAATGAGACCATTTGTCACTCGTAACAGAGGTCTCAAAGACATCTTAACTTGATATTTTCAGGATTAAAGTTGCTTTTAAGCAGCGTTAGCCCAAGTCAGGGAAATGTGAACAACACAAAGTACATAACCCAACTGTGTTGTAAAGCACATCTTGACTGAAAGGGTGCTGAGATGCTGTGAAATGAGAATCAAATACATGAGGTATTAGTTAACTTATCTAACATGTTGTCACTAAGCCAGATCTGGGTCTAGGCTTGTTGTATTTTCTGATTTGTAGAAAGAAAAGGGGAGCATCTCCAGCTTGTTTGGATTCCTTTAAACCAGCAACAAAAACAACTTCTAGCAGAATTGCAGGATGTTGCGATGCTGGTGTCTCAGCAAAATAACGTGTCAATAAAGTTGTTTTATTAAAAAACATAAGCAAATAAGGATGAAGGCTGCTGTTGAAAAGCAACTATTTTTTTCATCCTTAACAAGGCAGCCCTGCTTCACTGCATGATCTTCTCCTGAGGTTAAGTTTCTAGATGGATATTTTCACAGGCTTACAACAAAAAACAGCTAATATAATTTACTGTAATTGAGTTAAATGGCACATGTACAACACAACTGTCCCTCCGTATTTAAAGCCAGACCTGGGTACAGAATATAAAATAGCAGAATTGTTCTAATAATTAACTTTTAGAAGATATAAGGACGCAGACTAAACACGCTGAGCTGTAGGACAAGCCAGTCCGCTCAGCTCGTACCTCTTTGTGCTAATTTGTGAAGCTGGTGTGTTTCTAAGTTGTAATTAAAACTCAGGAGTCAGATTTGTGAGCAGCAGTGAGGTGTGTGCCAACCTGTGAGCTCCAGAGGAGTGCACAGGGAGCTCTCAGCTGGAGCCAGCAGAGGCAGACAGGTGTGCTTGGACTCCTGGTCCTCCAAACTCTGCACCAACGGGATGGACGCGTTCTGGACAAACTGCACCAGCAGCTGACAGGAGGAGGAGGAGAAAAAGAACCACACAGCAGGTTAAATTTTAAAACGACAATCTGCTGACTCAATCAACAGCCTTATATAATGACATTTACCTCTGGTTTGGAGTCAAGCTCATCAGAAAGCATGAGTCACCCTGTGTGGAGGTCCCAGCTGTTCAAAAACACAAGGGTTAGAAACCAGCAGCAGCTGCTCATCCGACTGGCTCAGTAACAACAATACAAACCTCCGATCTGACCGACTAAAAATAAGATTTTGTGCGGGTCAGAAGCTGCAGGTCATCTCCGAGTCCAACCCATCACATTAGCTCTGCAGCCAGTTGCAAAACAAGCAAAAACAGAGGTGAGGCTGAGGTTTTAAAACCTGACCGTGATGGTCCAAACAAGCACACAGGTTACCTTGTTAGCGTAGCTAGCAAGGTTAGCATAAGAAGAAAAAAATATCCCTTAAAATAGCGGCACGCTTTGTAAAACTAGTCACTGACAACACACTGTACGCGTAAATAATTCGTTTAAATTCCGAGAAGCATATAATTATTTACATTACAACAGTCGAGTGATTGCGACACGGACTGAGAGTAACTTAGCTGAACTCAAAACAGAGCAGCTTTGAGCTACGGAATCTCCGATGGAACATGTTAGTGTACTTCCGGCTAAAATCAGCCCGTCGCACTGCTGCCACCCAGCGGCCAAACATGTTAACTACACCGTAAAACTTTTACCTGCTGTAGCCTAAATGTATTTATTTAAACAGTAAAAACTGTTTTAACTAACAGGGCAGCTACTGATCTTAAGCCTTATTTATTCTGTGTGTGAGAGAGAGCAGTTTAGGATGTAAATTTGTAGCCTTTGTTTGGACCAAAATCACAAACAGATTAACACATGTATACCACATCTTCAATTTCTGAAATATGATGTGGGTTTGCAAAACTCAGAATACTTAGCCTTTTATGTTTACATGAGCAAATATTTTATAGGTAATGTGCTTTGTTAACTGCTTTGATATTTTTCATTTGTTTCAAACTTTGTTTTTGGGTGGGAATAGTCATTTAAACACATTTCACTAAAGAAATACTCAAAACAAATACAGCAAGAATATGTTTTTTAAATATTTATTACACAGGAATGACTTTATGAACAAAAATGTACAAAATAAATAAATAAATAAATAAACCAAGCCAAAAGCATTTTCAATAAAAGCATTTCACAATCTGAGTTGGTTGATTCTGATGAAAACGACGTAATCGCATGTGGGTTTTTTTAAGGTTTTGAAAGTGATTTGGTAAATGTCCTGGAGCAAGTCAGACTACATTCAGCTCAATAAATCAAACATGATTTTTTACCCCACACAATCATCACCATATCTGGTGCACTATAGAGACACTTTGAAAAAACGGCCACTTCTTCTAAAGGAGTTTCAGCACTTTCGAAAGGAAAACGACTAAAAAGCACCAAGAATTTAAAGCTGCCAAGAAACAAACGGAGAATCCATGATTACGTCTTGAAACATAACAAGTGTCTTGCTGTAGATACAGTCTGTAATGTCAACATTTGGATGATTCTGATACGTCATCACACACCATAGCTTGTACACACAGTGATGCTAATCTGCTAATTGTCAAACAGTGAAACAACCAAGATGAGGCGGCTGCACCTGCACTACATTTACTGTATTTCTGCAGTATTTACACACCTTTACACCTCTGCTTCTGACTGAAGAGGAACTGGGAAAGAAGCGAGTTCAAATGAATTTGATGAGAGGCTGACATGTTATTTTGGTCTATGAAGTTTGAGAAAAAAGGAGCATATTTTTTTTTTCCTCTTTAACAAGCAAAGCAGAGCCTTTGTTCTGTTCCGAGTGTCAAACTACAACTTTATTTAGAACAAGGCATTTTCAGCAACAAACAAATGAGCTTTTAGTAGCTTGAGAACCTGGACGTAAACACGTTGAAGACTTAAACTCTAAGATAAGAATGTACTTTTTGTTTCATTAGTGCACAGTTTAAGTGTTAAAACTGTATTGTGGTTATATTGCTGTGACATCTGAACAGCTACAGGAGACCCGTCTGCTCGTTAGCTCCAACCTGATAAACCTAAAAGACACGAGCAGCTCGTCTGACGGGAAGGATCCACGTCTGAATGCAGTTCGGCCCAGCAGAAACCTGAAGGACGGAGGCCCTAAAGCTGCTCAATTTAAACGCCAGAGTCGCTCAAAGACGACAAGCATGTTTTTCAGAAAGACGACAACGATGCTGACAGTTTGAGCGGAGGAGCCTGGGTGCAAGGAAAAAAAAGATCAGCTTACACCTTCTTCCACTCATTTAGAAGTTCAGCAGATTGACCAAATAAAAACCCACAACTACAGGCTTGGGAGAGAAGACGAGAAGTCAACACCCTGAAAGCTTGAACGAGTGAATCTAACGGTTTTACTGACAGTAATAAAGTGGTGCACTGCAGTGATGATAATGGGGACGACCGATAACGAGCTCAAACGTCTCCAGTGCTGCCTCGGCTGCTCTTAGCTCACAAGAAATCACAAAGAACCACTTTACAGTCGGACAGAATCGTCTGCGACCGGCTTCCTAGAAGTTTGTTAGAGCGAAACAAAGGAAGTTAAGTCGAAGCTCTGCAAAACAAAGTGTTTTAGGAAAACAAGTTTAATGTCATCTTTCAAATACCCAGATAATTTAAAACAGGGGAAAACAAACTTCTGACTTTTACCATGAAAGACAATGTTTTACATTTTGTTTTTACAGTAGCATTAAAACAAACAGAATCTTCTTTTTTATTAACGCACGTATTAAGCATACTTTCTTCGTGAGGAACCACTTTAAAAAACACAAAATAAAACAGCGAGTCTGTAATCACAAGAAATACCAAACTGTAAAACATAATTACTGCTAGGCTAAAGGGTTAAAAATAAAAAATAAAATTTAAAAAAAAGATTCACCGTTGCATTCAGGCTGCGGTAGGTTTACGATAACAACGTGCGGAAGATGAGCGCCGCGCTTAATGTAAAAAAATAAAATAACAATAATAATAATAATGACGTCAATCTTAAATCAGCTACAGAATCAGAGCTGCCATAAAACTCTGCCACGAACTCCTTCCAAAGCTACAATTAAAATTATTTTAGTGCAAATTGTCTATGGCGTCCACTTGAGCTTTTAAGGCCATGATTTATGAACAAATATAAAATGCTGACAGTTAAAAAGGATATAAATTCAATAACTTCACTTCATTGGAACATTTAAAAAAATAAGATATTCGAGGTCCGTAGCTGACTGACTTAAGAATTGCTTTAGTAGAGAAAACATATTATTATTTCTTTAACAACAAAAAATAATAAAAAAAAAAACAAAGCACAAGGGAAATAAAAACCTGCACTTAAAGTTGACCAACAATGCCACATTACATTACACTCATCTGTGTTTAAAACAAAAAAAAGAACTCAATCAAATGCCAACAATAATATGCTTTCTAGGAAGAACCTGTGATAATGAGGTTTTATCTGGGAAACAGCTAAATGCTTATTAAAGGCTTCACTTTTCTACCTTCGGTACAAACAGGATCATCTGTCACCGACTCGATGGAAACTCTGAAGCTGACAGCACTGATGCCACATTAAGCCAGGAGATGTTTTAGGGAGAAAAAAAAAAAAAAAAAAAGACACTTCCGGCGCATGTTTGTCTGCTTGATACTGACAGACGAGACGCTCTGAACACATTCACCGTGACGTAAGAACGTCGAAAGCGTCTCGTATTTATAGACGTTTGTTACGTGGTTGTGACTGCGTGAAGTCTGTTGTTTTCGCTGATACTGTTGGAGAACCTTCTTTGTTAAAACAAATTGTCGTAACAAAACCATCTGCTGTCAAAACGCAAACTACACATCTATTTTTCTTCTCTTATATTTTTTTAAATCTCAAAGGTTTAGAAACATGTAGGCCACAGTGCACCGTCAGTCAGAGTCTGGGGGGGGAGGGGTCCGTAATGGGTGCGCAGTACTTTTGGTCCATCTGTCTCTACACACACCTCGTGGTCTTCCTCTCTATTTCAGCTTAAAAGGATTACTGCCTCACACTGGCGTGTGTCTGATCGGCGTTTGTGCTGCTTTGAGGGGCTCTCTCCCTCTCATTGTCCTCCTCCTGAAGACTGGCCTGCAGCTTTACACAGAGGGTGGTGTCACCGGACTGCAGGGCCTGAAGGAAAAGGTCCGTGTGCTTTCTGAGTCGGTCCAGGTCGCTCTGGGTGCTTTGGTTCTGCCTGAGGAGCTCCTTGGTCCGGAGCGTGATGTCCAGCAGACCCGATTTGCTCAGGATGTTGTAAGTGTTGCAGAAGCGCTTCCTCTTCGAGTCGGGATCGCCGTCATCCGCGCTACATTCCTGTGGAGAGGCGATCTCTGACGGGCCTGCATGGGGAACAGGGAGTGTCTGGGTTTTGGAGTCGGCAACGCCGTTGAAAGACAAGGAAGTTGTAAACTCTGCCCAGCTGGTAGCAGATGAAGGCCTCTCCGTGGCGGGGCTGCTGCCGCCGCTGGTTGCCTTTGCTGGGAGAGCATGTCTGCTCTGGAGTAGAGGAGACGCAGCGCTGCGAGCAGCAGGAAGACCGGGAGAGGCAGGTCCAGAGTTATTGGTGCTACCACAGAGAGTTCTCTGAGTCTTTTCTCTGTTACAGTGCTCCCAAAGGTTGGAGGGCAAAGCGCTACACCTCTCTGACCCTGAAGAAGAAGAAGAAGAAGAAGAAGAAGAAGAGGAGGAGGAACCAGTTCCTCGTCCTGAGGAACCGGAGCTGTCCCCGGGATGTGGGGCAATCTTGGGGTAGGATTTCAGGATTGGAAGATACTTTTTGGAGCGTCTGTGTCTAGAGGTGGCCTCTTTGGAGGCGGCGGAAGCTTGACGGGAAACCACAGGCTGAAGAAAAACCACCTGCGGCTGGGGGACCACAGGCTGCACCACCTCCACCGTGGGGCTGAAGCCCCAGGGTTTCAGAGCAGGAGGATTATCTGCAGGCTGTAAAGACAAAGTCAAAAACCCAGAATTAGTTTAGTTTTTTTTAGCTTCTTAGCGATCCACAATGTTGATCTATGGAAACCAGTTTCTCCTTTGAGATTGATATACGATGCATTAATTCAACCCGTAACGGAAATATTTGTTACATTTCACTGTTAAAACACAGAGTTACACAAGAGAATCGCGTGTATTTCTTTCCCAGTTATTTCTCAGCGGCCCACACAAATGTCCTCTAAATGGCGTTCTCTAAAGCTCCTAAAATAAATTCTCTGTAGGACTTTGAACCGCCCTGAAAATGAATCTTCGTTCCTAATAGAGCTGTGTGGACTCACCTCACCTACAGATGTGTCCCGATATTAAACTCTTTTCCCCAAAGACCACAGACACATTTCACCTCGTCAGTACGGCATTCCTGATTGAACTGCCTGCATTGGTTTGAGTTGACTGTAGTTATTTTACTTAACTGTTAGAACGTTTAACCCATCAACGTGTATTATAATACAGGACCCCCATAGGGGCATCCTGGAAAGAGTCTCAGTTATAAGTCAGTTATAAGTTATAAGTCCCACCCCTTCATGTAATCAAACAGGAGTTTGCTCTTATTAAAAAAAAAAAACAACACCACCTCAGATTTTATTTTAACATGTGCACCATGATTAGGTGCGAGGGAATACGCAGGACCCACAACCACAAGACAACATGACAGCTCCCATAAACTGGGTCCTGCTGGCTTCAATTCCCAACAACACTGCTGGAAAAAAAAAAAACAGCTCCGAACTCGATCTTTCAGCTCCTGAGCTGCTCTTTCAAGAAAGAGCTGGTTCCCAAGGAGTCGGCTCTTTGAGAACCGGCTCAGCGGCACTCAACATTCATGACTGACTATTTGCAGCTTCTTATTTCAGCCACATAGTTTAAAACATGGTTTGCTGATTGAATGGTATACTGAGGACATTTTGTGGAGCTGTTTGCGAACAAAGCGCTAAAACCTTGCCATGCATGGACTACTGCAGGTCAAAAGTTTTTTTTTTCAGAGAGATGAACCAGCTTTAAAGCAGAGCACTGAATATGAAAAATAATACATTATTTTGTGATTCTTCTGCATCAAAATTTCACGTCTCAGGAGGAAGCAGAGATGCAATTAGTCCAAGCATGTGTTTTCATAGAGCAAAGGGTTTACTGTGTTACCTGCTTGAGCAAGACGTTGTTCATTATGATCATAGGAGAGAGACCGGAGTAGGAGCCTCCCACCACAGCCACCCGAGAGGGGCGTGGGCCCGAACCAGGCATGTGTGACCCCTGCCGCGCTGCAGGCCGGGACGAATCCTCAGAGTCCGTCGTCTCCATCGCGCTCATGTGCTCCGAGCTGGCATCTATAAGGGGAAAAAAGACCCATTAGGTGGTGTTCTGAGTGGCACCTGGCATTCGAGACACATTTAAAAGGCGCCAGGAGTCAGCCTGAACCTGAGAAGCCGGAGTCTCGCTCTGAATCGGCCCGGGAGCTGCCGCGCTTCATGATGCGGGGTTGGTTGGGCGCCCTCAAGTGATTCTCCGCCTTCCTCTTGGTGCTCGTCTCCATTTCTGATGCTTTACTGACGATGTCCTCTGATCCACGAGCCCTCACCAGGCTACTTCAGCATATCAAAAGGCTGAAGATGGGAATAAAACGATGCTGATCAGACTCGCTTTTCAAATGAATAACACACTGTAGAGTTCTGACGTCATACGAAGCAAACAATAATTAAAAAGAGAAGTCACCAGCTGGTAATTCAAGTTAGTACTTGGCAGGACGACAGCTAAGAAAATACTTTTCACATGAGCAATATCCCTTCCTAGTCAGGGTTAACATAACTCATAAACATACATGGCCTAGATTCATTATCTCTGTTCAGACAGATCCTAATTATCTGTAAGAATAACTCGAAGTAACCTTCACAATTACAGAAAGCCCATCCATGGTACTGATATAATAAAGTTCACTGCTCAGTTTTTAGTTCTCACTCAGTAATACAAATACGTGATTAATTGGCGCACAACTAAGCGTTATAACAACTGATAGGGTTGTGTTAATAAGTAAACACAAGGAAATACTTTTAAATGTTAGGAAAATGACAAAAGTATTACGTTGCTGCGGACTGTTAGCTTAGAGCGCTAACAGTGTGAAAGCTAAACATGCTAATGAGCGTCAACTCACGCGAAGTCAAAGAACTCAAACGGAATAAACAAAAACAGCAATTAAACACAAGATTATTCCTACTTTTTTCACGGTACGGTTCCAACGAGGCAGTACTAACAGCTGACGGTGAAAAGACTGCATTTAGGTCGAGGTTACGGCTTCTTCTTTTTTTTCCTTTCCTAGGTGTCCGTCGCCGCAGCCGCCCTGCTACGTCGTTGCCTGGGACTCGCTATTCCACGGTACTGAACACGAGACCGATCGCTCCTCCTCTCCCGTCCGCTCGGTCACATGCGGAGCACGGTGGCGACGGTGGACAGCAAGATGCGGGCTTAATTGTCCGGCGGGCTTCAACGCCGGTGACCAGGTTGTCGAAAGTGCGTCGTTTTCGCTAACCTAATTCCACAGACACCGCTTCTAAACACTATAAAAACAGGACAGGAAGGAATACTCGTTACAGCCACCAGTCCATATTTGGCAGTTGTGGGCGTGGCTGTACAGTCCCGTCGTCTACGTCACACGTGTTTGGTTGACACCCACTGTCATGTGACAGTCTTCCAGGCCGCTGATTGGCCAGCGCCGCCAGCAGCTGAAAAACGTGACTCTTCCAAAAGTGTGGCAAGTGAAGGACTCCGTGTGTGACTTGCAGTTAGGGTAGATCTTCACAGCCCACGCACGAAGGGCTACGGTGACGTGAGAACGTCTGGGTGTATTACATGAATGTTTGGCCTGGAGCTAACCTACGCAGAGCTGGGCCCCTATGAAGCAAGTCGGATGTAGTAAACAAATCACGGCTTCTTGTGAAAACAAGCATGTCTCCCATGCATGTGTCTGCTGTTTTAACCCTAACATTTAGGGAGAGGACAGCTGCAATATGCCACTGGAAAAGCACAAGAAATACCTTTCACACAACTGCAAGAAAAGAATACAGTAACTGATTTCATATGTGAAATCCATAGCATTAAAGCTGATATTAGTATATACAACATGTTGCATCACTTTTATAGCTGACTTGATCCTCTTTTTTATTAGTGAAATAGAAGGATTCCTTGCTGTTAAATCTAACCACACCTATATAACTTTACATGTTTGTACAAGGATGGAAAAGCATTTCAAACCAATGAACAACAACGACCACAGTGCACCGCTAAGAGCTTGTTTATTTCAGAGCTTAGTCTTCAGATGAAGAGCTCCCAGTGTCTGCTGTACTGTCCGTAAATGATCCTCTTTACTGGAGTGCAGTTTTATTAAATAAATCTGTCAGGGGTCACATTTGAGCAGTTTGCAGTCAGTTTACATACATTACATCACACATCTTTGGTTCGTTGTTTTTCCTGTGTTTGGAGCTGGTTCCAAACACAATTACAGTTTAAATAAACCACAATCACCAAACCCTACATTTGGAACAGCTTGAAAGACACATTTGATTAAATATTACATTATTAAAAAGAAGAAGAAGAAAAAAAAAACGCATGCTGATGATAAAAGGAGTCTGGTATTTGACATGCTGTTCCTCACGCTTCCAAACTCTTTTTTTTTTTTTTCAGAAATCAGTCAAGATTTGCCTTCTTTCGTCGGGGCTGACACCTGAAAGACACAAAAAAGTAGAAGTAAATGAGCTGAAAACAATTATTGTCTTTATAATTTTCCCAAATGTCATCTGACTTTAGTACACTTCCAGTCGACTCGTTTCACAGAGGGCTTGTTGTTCCTTTATAAACCATTTTATGAAACGCTAAATAAAAATTTGAACAATTAGTCACGGAGTCACAGTTTGTTCTCTGTGACTTCGATTAGTTTCAGCACTGAGTGAATAAAATCAAACTGTTAATCAAAAGTATTTGGTCCACACTTTGGAGCATCTCTGAGCAGAAACCATGAAAGTGAAATATCTCGTTTGGATCAATAGATTCTCTTTGGCACAAAATTCGGAGAATCCAGATCATGGCGTGACGACTGCTACGCAAAATGAATGATTGCAATAATTAGTTTTACTTCCTAAAACTTCACGATCCAAGTACAAATTGACAGCAAAATTTTGGAGAGCCTTTAATAAAAACATTACCTAGAGAAAATGTGTTTTCTGCAGAAATGCAGTGAAATTGATGACATTTGAACTGAGGTGTTAGAGCTAAAAGCAAAAAAAAAAAAAAATGAGCTAAAGGCTAGCAAAAGTCTACCTAAAAGTTAAAAGTAAGCAAAACTGTGACTAAAACCTAGAAGTAACATAGTAGCCTGTAGCAAATTTCAAAGGGAGCAATGTTTTTGAGGAAATTTAAGACACCTCAGTGTATTTCCATGGGTAAAACATTTGTGAATAAAGTTAAATATTTTCAAAGTATAACAGTTTAAGAAAAAAAACAAAAGTCACAGCACCCATCTCCTGAATGAGCTGATTATGATACATGAATGGCAAAACGGCACAAAGTAGGGAAAGGTAGTTAGACTGTAAAAAGACGTACGGAGAAATAAAAATAAAAAACAGGAAAAACAACTGTGTGAATCCTGGATCTGCGTTCACACGGTGTCTCAGAAAATCTCCTTCTCTCTGCGATGGATGACAAAACAGACCAGGAGAGCAGGAGCTCGTCCAGCCGCCGAATCGACACGCGACAGTGTTTATTCCTCTGGAGTCCGAGCCGCGGTTTTGATTCTGGTGAAAGGCTGCAGCTGTGTGGTCTCTTGACCGCTAAGTGTGGGGTTCGGAGAAGGAGCTCCTCTAGCCCTGAGTGCCCTAAACAAAGAAATAGAAGCTAAAGGCGCGTCAAAGCACATCATTACTGCTCTAAGTCCAGACAAAAAACATAAGACCACCCTGATATATATAAAAACAACTTTTGTGGGAAAGCTGACGAGCTGTCAGATGCAACCTTGCCCCCCACAGTGACCCGTAGCCCAAAATATACCAATTCTAGCAGCCTTGATTTCTTTCTGCCGCTCTTTAACAGGAGGGTTGGTGACACCCTGCAGGCTGCGCCACAGGCGGCTGACCCAGATACCTCAAATTCTTTCTTGTTTACCTTCAAGGATTCTGCCACCGCAAGGTTGACGCCTCAGAAACAAACAATGACAACAACAAATGGCTGACGACTGAATGCCGAGCGAACAGGCTGGCGTTGCTAGAAGCCGAGGACCTCCACGACTTGACTGCGGCGTGAAAACTGAAAGGAAAGCTGAATCCAATTAGAAGTTTTAACTGTTCGAGTGAGGCACTCGTTTTTCAAGGTGAAACATTGTCTCACATTAGAAAAGTGATCCCTCGCCGAGCTGACAGGGTAAAATTGATTTCCTTTCCGTCCGCGCTAATGAGGGAAACACTCTCAGAATAATCAGAGAGACCCAGACAGCTCAAGATGATTGGAGCACGTCTGCAGGTCTCTGCTGAATACGATGAGGAACTTTAGTTTCGTCCTCATCAATGAGGCATCTCAGTAAATGAAAATGAGAAACTTGCACCGACAAACTGATTTTATGAAGCGACTTCAAAGCCAAAAAAAAGGTGAAGGACAACAGCAGATCCACGGCCGAGGTAGAGGTCTGCTCACTTTCTTTGCTTTCAACTCCGAGTTTCTGATGCTGAACTTACAGTCTAATGAGCTAAACATGGAAAAAAAAGAAGAATAAATAAACAATCTCCACATTTACAACTCCAAGTTCCGAAAACGTTGGGCCGTTGTCGCCCTGTCCCGACAATGTGTTGCTGCCATCAAACACAAAATTACCTTATCTTTTTTTCCTAAAAATGGTACAATTTCTACGTTTAAATATTTGATATGTTTACTAGGCTCCATTGTGAATAAACTACGGTTCATGAGATTTGCAAATCACTGCATTCTGTTTATGTTGACATTTCGCACAATGTCCCCACTTTTGGGGAACTGGGGTTGTTGATCGAGTGGAATTGCCTCTCCAGATTAGACAGATTACAGCTGTAGCCTGAAAATATGGTGCTCAAAATGCACATTTGGTAAAAACACCAGTGAGCTTCACTCACTAGCAATCTTTATATTTCTACCTCTTGGTATTCTTCACTCTACTCCTGATCAGGGAGTCTGTTTGCTTTGACGGTAGACTTTTGGTCTGGACGTCCTTGGGTTGAAACTATCAGTGGTCTAAGATTATCTGTGACCTTCCAGAAATGGCTCGCCAGAAGAGAAGAGATTTGGACTAAAGGTCTGCAGAAGTAATGAGGAACGAGGCAGATAATGTGCTGCGTGATAACACTCAATCTTTTCTGTACTTGAAGCGGAGTGGCAAGAAGTTGATCAATTTTGCCGTAAAGGCCCCGATAATGTGTGTGAATGCCTTTGGGGGGGGCAAATCAGTTCCTTACTTCTTGTAGCAGCTGGCTTTCTTTTTGTCTTTCCTCAGTCCAGGTCTCTTCTTGAGGGTCTTGTTTCTGCTGCTGCACGGGGACAACAAAACGTTTAATCAAGACAATAATGCGCTCAAGTTCCATAGTTGAAAAGTCTGCTTACTGACCGTTTAGCTTTCAAAAGTTTCTGTTTGAGTCTTTGAAGAAGAAGGAAGAAAAAAAAAGGTTTTAGGTATCCGATTTATAAAAGGAACAACAGGATTTGGTGTTTGTCAGTAATCTACCTGCATTCACATGCGTGGTGCTCCACAAATGTGAGTTCCACTTTCTGTGAAGACCTCATATGAATCTGCATCACCTGAGGAGACAAGGGGAGGGCTGAACAAGGAGGCCATCGTCAACAGGAATTGCCTTTTTTTTTTTGGCCTTGTCTTCCCACACCTGCAGAGTGATGTTGCGTTGATCGGTGGGGTGGCACTCCATCAGCTCGTCACTGCAGCAGCCCGAGCACCGCCTCAGCGGGACACACGTGGGGATGAAGATGTACTCCACCGCCTCGGGGAACTCCTGGTTCACGTCCACCAGCTGCTGCATGGGCTGGCAGGAACTCTTGTTCATCACCTCTATGAATCCCACCACTGCAGGAGAAGAGGGAGGCTCTCAAGGCTCCATATCATCTGCAACAACCTTTGCTTTTCAGGAGGGACCTTACCTGTGGACTGTCCATCCCCCTGGATGGCTAACGTCTAAAAAAGCAAACAAACCAACAACAAAACCAATTAGAACTGCCGTTTGCTCACTTCCGTCTCCTTCTAACTCTCTGTTAGTTTTAGAGCCAGTACAAGCAGTGACATAAAAATAACAGAAATCTGTGGTTTCATTGAGCAGACACACAGCTTCCTCTAGTGGTGGAAAAATGTAACCCACACATTCGGATTCAGTGAAAACAGTCATGCATGAAAAAGGCTAAACCAATCTGCAACATGCTGTATCTACATTAAAAAAGCAACAGAGAAGTCTTCATCTATAAAGCAACAAGGATTCAGATTTGACTGAAGAATATAGGATGTATCGTTAGTTCTTTCTGCACACGTTAACAAACAGTCATTTTTCATATCTGGGCAGATTCAGGGGAATTTTAGTAAATTTAAATGTTTATATTCTTGTATTATTTTGTTTTAGACAGCAGAGAAATAACACCATGCCTCAGAAGACGTTCGTTAATCTTTATAAAAAAAAAAGAAAAAGAGAAAGAAAGAAACCCCGTGGGTTAAAAGGGTTCAGTCCGAACGAGTTCCTTGGAGTGTTCTGTGAAATTATCACCACTAATAACACTTCCACTCTTGATCTATCGCTGCCAAACATCTGCACAGCAAAACTAAATGATGTGGGGAAAAGGAATTTTTGACAACAGAGAGAAAAAAAAAAATAAACGGAAAAAATAAAAATGCTTTAGGGCTCCAATAAAAACTCAAGTCTGGCATCTGAGAGAAAAAGCACTTAATAGACTTTTACTTTACTTCAGATTTGACTTGACGCAGTCCCTTTAGAAGCTGCAGCTGACAGCAGTGCTGGTAAAGTTAGACGCTGTCACGCTTAGAGGAAGCAGATGGTCCGCAACCTGCGGCTCTCGGGCCACAAGTGGCTCTTTTGGTCCGTCTGCAGCGGCTCTCTGTAGCGTAGCTTTGACTAAAACTTACTTGGGCATTTCAAATTCACAACCACGACAGGGAACCAAATGAAATCTAATGCTAGCCATGCCCTTGATGAAACCTTTGAATAAAAATGGAAGCAAATGAAGGTTTCTGCCTTAAAGAGAGGACATTTATCACATTTAGCATCCAACAGGCCTCATTTTTATCTTCGCTCTAACTAGTTGCTTTATTGTTTCAGTATTAATTTTCCACAAATATGGAAAAAAAAACAATCAAAAATACCTGCGTAGATTTATTCAAAAAATATGTTTCTTTTTTTTAAGAGTTTAGTCCTTTTAATTGTTCTAACATGTAAACAACAACAATTTATTATAAATCTTTAACATCATAATGCCACAAACTACAGCTTTTATGGCATTTATGTAATACTTGATGGGTTTCTGCTGTTGTTATTTCACTCTTCGCGTACACTTTGCAGCTCTGGACAGATTTATTTAGTAAGAAAAGGAGCAGGAATGGCTCTTTTGAATTGGAAAAGGCTGCAGGCCATAATACTATTAACTCTAAACTCCAAGAGCCCCACAGGGTTAAACTCGACCTTTATGCTCTTCATGCAGTTTGTGGTTGTAAATCTCTACATTAACCCCAACATATAAGCATGGAGCAGCTGCATCCAAGGCAGCCGGGGCCAGCAGGCTACCTGTACACATCCAGATGTTTGCCTCAGACAGCTGTTTCGTCAGCCACATGTGGAATCAGGCAGGGAGGGAAGAATGAACCTTTCCAAACCAAATACAGTGAAGTCAACATCAGCAAGATGCAAACTATTAGCTATATATGTTGGAACACGTGCTTGACCCAAAGATAAACTGAAATCTACACTTTAAAGAGGGGCGGGGGGAAAAAAAAGCCAAACAAGGACAACAAACGCATCCGCGCATGCGCCGCGGCGCCTCGGGGTTTACCTGTGCAGGTGTCGCCAGCTGCAGCAGAAGAAGCAGCGCGAGGCGAGAGGTTCCGCTGGGGCTTCGCATGGTGCCGAGGATGAGTTTCCTCCTGTCGTCTCGCGGGCTCTCGGAAAGAAATGCAGAAATGTCAAACGAGGGGTGTGTCGAGGAGCGCGTGAGCTCAGCTGGGGATGTGGAGCACGCGCCAGTAGCTAACATAGACAACAGCTGGAGGAGGAGAGGAGGAATTCCGGAGAAATGATGATATAAGTTGTTAGGGCCGGTCTCGTTAAGGGGTAATCACCTTTGAGTCGTCTTATTTGTCATCCTATAGTCGAGTTTTCTGACTAAATCACCCTTTTAATAGTCAATAAAGCTTAAATTTGAGGGTTTTAGAGTTTGTAAATGTAAAAGAAAGTGGCAGTTTTTTTAAATTTCCTCCGACTGGCAGCTGCTGTGGACAGCTTGTGAGCAGTTAATATCTCACCTGCAGTAGATAGCTCCTCCGTTTGGAGAAACAGAGGTTGATTTGGATTGGGCCAATGAGCTAAGGCGATTTTAATTAAAAGAGTAGAATTTAAAAAAATGTTTTTTAAAAAGAATCAGAGTGGTTTATGTTGTTCACATGACATGCTGATTCCGGCAGAGATATTGTGACGTCCCTGCTGGAAGTATGACTAGCCGTTAGCTCGTCCACCTGATCAGAAATAAACTCTACTTCTCCAAACAGAGGTGGTTCGCGGAGCTACCCACAGCAGGTAAGATATGGACTGCTCGTAACCTTTTCACAACACCTCCATCATTTTAAGACACTGAAAGCGCGACATCCTAAAGAGTTAACAGGTTCATGGAAACCCACGAACACGAGGAAGGCGAAGCTGACTCGACGCCTTTTGGGATCAGTCGAATGGCGCGTTCCACCGTTTTTGACGTTAAAGCGAAGCGACAGGGCGGGCCCTTGTTGTGGCCTGACTGCGACACTGAGAAAACAGGCTCGTGGGGCGAGGTCGCAGCATGGAGCGCCCCCGAATCTTCCTGCTAACATCGACAACACGCACGACCCGGCTTCACATCTGGATGCCGCTTCAGGCGTCTCCCGAGCCGTTCATCGACGCCAATAACCGCCTTTGGTGCGTTTTGCCTGCTTCCTCCAGGCACCACGGAGCGCTCGTCTCCCATTATGGTGCCATTTTTTTTTTTCCCAGTTTATTTCTTCGATCGGCCTTTGAGGAGCGGTACTTCCAGCTCGACAAGCGTGCTCTCCCATTTTTTTATTAGGAGGGGGGCTCAGATGTGCTCTCTCGGCCTGTGTTGTTTACTGGATAATTGGTCCTGCTTGTGTTCAAAGGAACCGTCTCTCTACAGGAGATAACCAACATGGATAAGGACTTCCATCTGAGCATAATCGGTTCCCTCTGTGTGCAGGCTTTGATGTCGGGCCAGTTTGGCGTTTGTTACAGACAAAGGTTACAGACAGTCTTCATCCTGTTGCTCGTGATGTTTCGTTGCATGGCTTTTGGTATTTTAAAAGCAAAAGAACAGAAAAAGACAAAAAGGATAAAAATCAGTTTCAATCTCCTAATCCAGAGCAGAATACATTATTTATGTGTAATCCAGCTAGTGAGGAATCTAAAAGGTGACTTTAAGATATATATTTCTTAAATTTATGCTTCTCTACGGGCAGGGAATCCCCTCTTTTGGTCCTAAATCAGATGGACAGATGCTACTTCCTGTCTCTGGGGACCTCATGGAGGATCAGGTCCCAGTTCCAGCCTCAGCCGGAGCAACAGGTGGGACCGTGCTGCCTCACAGATGTATTGAGTCAACGTAACGTTTTTGCACCTTTCCAGCAGAACACGAATCATGAATCACTGAACAGGTTCTGTTGGAGCTTTCCAGAACATAATCACTTCCTGGCGTTCCTGGCAAACCGAGGTCGACGGCTCGATGGCTGTGACTCATTCAACCGAACAGACACCAAGGTGAGAGTCATTCACAGCACGTACTCTGACACCTTGCTCAACGTTCTTGTCGAGGTTGGACAGAAACAGCAGCAACTCAGTAACTCCTCCACATCACACCTTTTCCTTTTCAGTCTTAAACTTTTTTGGGGGGGAGGGCTCGTTGTGTCGCCTCGGGACTTCAGAGTTGAGGAGTTCACCCTCCTCCACTCTCATTGCTCTTGTCTGTGATTAAAAAAAAAAAAATCTCAAACTGATTTCCCACACTTATTAGCTCAGCTGCTCCAGGTGCGTTGTGGGTAACGCCACTGGTTCCCAGGCTTAGTGATTAATGGGGCCCAAAGGGCCAAACAGATGCAGCTCCTGTTCCACCAACGACACACTGAGCTCTGTTTGCGCAGAATGTTTTAGCGCTCGTACACGACGCCGGAACACTCTGTACGCCGCACGCTCAGGCTGCAGATGTTACAGATGCCGGCTTTGCCTTTCGGGGCCAGGCGATAAGGTCTGCTCTACGTTTTGCGTGTCTGTCTGTTAGCGAAACTTCTCACGGACCGCTGGATGGACTTCAGTGAAGATTTCAGGAACTAATGATCGGATGCACCTCTGCTACTCGTTAACTTTCAAATTCAAGATGGCAGCCACTGCCAATTGACCTTAGAAGACACAAAAATGGCTACGGCTTGATCAGTTTGGCAGATACGGTGCCGAAATTAGGCGTGGTGGTAGCTGAGAGTCCTTTCCAACCCATACTCGAAGGGCTACTAATTGCGCAAGATTTTTGCGTAGCACCAGAACTAACTGTTGGCATCGATCCTGTTTGTCTGTTAGCAAAATATCTCATGAACCACTGGGCGGATTTTAATGAAACTGTCACAAAGTTGTCACTGGGTGATCATCTACAACCGGTTAACTTTTGGAGTCAGCATCATTAAAGATGGCCTCTACAAATATTGTGCCAACACTTATACAATACATACAGGAGCGTGACTTCTCGCAGCAGAGCGCGGGATTTCACAACCAACTTCTGACCAAATCTAACATAACATGATCCCTCGTTTTCTTGATTTTCAAACAGCTTTGTGTGCCGTTTTCCTGCGCATTTAGAAAAGTGTCTAAAAGTTTATTACCAAAGTTTTGCTTTAAAGAATCATCCTTCTAGGACAAGAACAAAAAGGACCAAAACCACATTTGACTCAGTACTGAATGTTTATTTGTAGCAATGAGTTTACAGAGTAATATATAAAGTATGTTTTAAATGGCTGCACACAGAGTTGTCCTCATATTAGCCAATAATAACGGTTAGTGATTACACTTCCCTGAAAGGGAAACACACATTTACTGAAACTAAAATCTGTGTTTGCACAGTGCTTTAGACCTGTTGTAATATATGGGTATAAATCAGTACTGTGTACAGAGGTTCTCTGATTTTATTGGGTAATAAACAATGACTTTGTAAATCTCTTCTGACTTCTGAATTTTAACCCAAACAGCGTCCGATGACGACATGGGTGACTAAGCTGAGCTTCGCTGCCGTCCAAAACATTTCTGCTAAGCGGTGCAGATTGTCCGGCTTCACCGACAACGAAATCCAGGAGAAAAAGGAGCGAGCTGAGAAGGTGCACGTAGAGATGCGATGTGACAGAAGACACACGCTTTTAAAGTTTCAACACTGGCTAAACGTGACGAGGGGTGCGCTCTCCGAGTGCATAAAGTTTTTCTTGGTTTTGTCTGCGAATTCACTGGGACTCTAATGAATGACGCTCAGTCTGTGCAGTAATTCATTTCTGAGCTCCACAGTTTTGGCCACAAAAAGAGATTTCCGTTTTGTGCAGATGATGAAATTTATACAAACAGACAGACACTGAGAGGATGAGCATCAGAGAGTCAAACGGTTCATAAAACCATTACTCACTTCACATAAATATAAATAAAAAAAAGAAAAACACCTAACGCTGTGTGTGATAAACACAAAAAGCCAGACAAGCGTTAAAGAGGACTGGACTGCTCTTTCAGGAGGGCGAGTTGGAAAAGAAATATTCTACTTTTCTGTAGAGAAAGCTCTTTTCATCAGTGGAGGGGGGGTCTTTCCCACATCGTACAAACACTCAGGAGGGGGGGAACTTAGGCAGCACCAGTCTGGGATGCGACCCATCTGGTTGTAGTAGTCCCGCGACACCGACCGGCTGCCCAGAATGTCCTGAAGGGCTCCGAAGATGGCTCCTGCGGGGGAACGTAAAACGAGAGGAACGTTTAAACATCTTACGAAAGGGGCTGGAATAAAACACTCATCATGAATTTGAAAAACAGACAAAAAGGGCTGACTGAATGGGGTTTCCTCATTCGTGCTGAGGCTGAAGAAATATTTATCCACAACGCGCTGACTCAGTCAGCCAAGCAGGTGAGAATAACGCTTCGGCTAAAACACTAAAAAAGCACCTCCGAGCCACGCAGTGCAGTTGGGCTTGGCAGGCGGGGCGTGGATGCGGAAGCTCTTGCTGGCCAGCACGTCGCTGTACTTGGGTTTCTCCACCAGGAGGCGTATCTCCGCCAGCAGGCGGTGCAGGAAGCCGGGCAGCATGGCCGTGCCGCCGATCACCACCAGGTTCTCGGAGAGGACTTTACGCGTGTCGATGGGGCACTGACAAACGAAACAAAACTATTATAGACGCCTAAATATCTGTATTTGCTGCAGCTGCTGTTTATGGAATAAACTAGTGACAAGCTATAAACACAACAAAAGGCAAAGTCAGATTTAATTTAGGTTTGTTTTAATACCTTGACGAGAGTATCGAGTATCAGAGTGGCCACGCTCTTCTCCTCGTTGTCCTGTTCAAACAGGATCTCCATCACAGAGTCCCTGAAAAAAGGACAACTTAGAGAGCTAAAAGGAAAAATGTACGTTCAATAGGACTACACTGAGCAAAAAGGATGCACACACACACACACACACACACATAAAAAACAACCCTCAAGCTCCAAGTCTGAACAGGAAAATAAATGCAGAAGAATAGCAACAACTGACAGGAGATAAAAAGCATGACACTACCTGATGGAGCCCTTAATGTGCAGGATTTTCTCCCCGTCCAGAGGATACGCGACATCTGTAGGAGGAGCTGGACGCTACAAACACACAGGGTTGTTCAGAGAGTTGCTGCTCAGTCAATCGGACATAGGAAGGTCTCGTTCACAGAATCAACAGAAGTCAAGCGAGGAGCAAACAAACAGCCTACTGACCTCCGCTGTGCCGTCTAGGTTAAACTTAGCCTCCTGGATCTTCAGTCCTCTCTGCAGGTCACTGACGAAACATGTCCTGACTGCAAGGAACAAAACGGCCTCGATTACACACTCAAACTCAGGAAAAAACGACAACGAGAACGGCTGATCGACTGATAACATGAGTCTATAATCCGCAAAACCTTTCCCACTCTGGAAATCTGTCTTCAGCACAAACCAGGAAATCAAAAATATGCATCATAATGACAGAAGTTATCTGTGTCCAGTTCTTACACCTGATTAACAAGCTAATCAGGCCACGCATCTACAGAGACACTAAACTAGTGATCATTTTCAGGTTTTACTTGCAAACAAATCAAAGATAACAAAACAAAGAAAGCTAAATCTGAATATTTTGGCCCAGGGTAAGAAGAATATATATAAATATATATAAATAATTCAAGTCAAACTCACCCTTAATATCCTCTACAGTTTCCTCTGGTATTATCCCTGGGGAAAAATAAATGAAGTTTCTTCTGTTATTAGTTTTACTTCACTCATTCAGATTTTGCTTCAAATTCAGGATTATGCCACTAAACCAGTAGCTAAGTAAGTATGAGCTTGGTGTTAAAGAAATCTAAAATGACAAACATCTGCTTTTTTTTTTTTAAACAAACGTCACTACAACCTTTTTACAAATCATCCAAAGACCTCAGCTTGTATTCCACACATGTTTTGTTTCAGAAAAAGGGTTTAATTATGCACATCTTCACTTTCCTGGAATAATTCGGTTAAACAGTCCAGGGAAGCCTGTTCTTAGTTTTAATTACTGACGTGCAGATGCAGAGAGGCTTTTTAAGAAAATGTGTGTGTATGTGTGGAGGGCGTTTTAAAAATTAGACTGCATGACTATGTTTAATTCACAAAGAGTGAAAAGAATTTATCCAAGTGTCACAAAGAAACATGTTCTTCATTTGAAGAGTAAATTATGTACGATGAGTCCAAATTCTTTTCTTTTCCCTCCCCACCAAGCTTTGTACTTGAAAAAAAACAAAAAAAAACAGCCATAATTTACAGTAATTATAGATTTAAAATGGTCACCACTTGAAAAAAAAAATAAAATAAAATAAAAACAGAAGAGTAAATTGTGGTGATTTTTGTTTTTTTCTTTAATTACCGATGGCAGCGGCTACGCTCTGCCCGGTGGTGGTGTCTGTGTCCACGGTGCACTGTTCCACCAGAAATCCATCTAGTTCCCTGCAATAAACAAGCACAAAGAAGTGGAAAAATAAAAGGTTGCAAGCTGTCACTGAGAGTGTCATGTTTGTAATCAAGCAAAAAAAAAAAAAAAAAGTTTCTTTGATTCACTTACTTATGGATGGCTTTCCCCCCCAGAGGTAAAGCCTCCCAGGCTGGCAGAACAGGAGTGCACTCGTAAACCTGAGTGACCACAGTTAAGGTGGGTCAAATCATTAATGCCTGGTCGTGAAAACACCATTTCTACTTTTACAAAGAAAGGAGTAGAGAGGAACAGTACAACAGTTTTAAAAAAAAGGCGTGCGAAATGTAAACCAAATGAGAATGTTTCCCTAATTAGCTCAATCCTGCATTTAAATAAAAAAGGGACAATTTGCTGTATTTGACAAATAGGATCTGGTGGATTTCAACAGTTTAAGTTGAAGGTTTCCCAACGTAAACCTGCAGATTATTGTGTTTTTTGTCCACTACATCTTCTGCACCACATTAAAATATCTGAAGGATCCAAAACTGAAGGCTGTGATCCCAGAGCCTGAGGGGAGGAGGGCAGAAATACTGCATGTTACCAGGAACTCTTCGGAAAATCAAGGAGTGAACAAGACAGACGTCTACAAATGCAAATTAAATGAAACCAAATGCCACAGTCGCCAGTGCCTGCCTTTAAGCAAAATAAAACACTGAAAATCCATTCAACTGTCCACCACCTGAACCTCTTCATCAAGTAAAACAAAGAAAATGATTTTATTTCTAAAAAAACAAACAATCAGTCTCAGTCTTTAGACTCTAAGCTGTTAAAAGAAGAGATGATATGAAATGCAGATTCCAAACACTGCTTTGACACTAATGTCAATCGAGAATAGATTTTTAAATAATCGCCATGTTGTATTTGGTGGCAATATTTCTGGAAAATTAACAACTGGCTCAGACCAAAACGTCAAGGATACCGGAAGAACTAGTGTCTCTGTGTATCCACAGTCCATCACCAGAGCAGAGTTTATGCCCAAAGTCATGATGGCCATCAGGTGACTCGGAGCAAACAACACAGAGGGGACCTGAATACAAAAAAAAAAAAACAATAATAGAGATTACAACTGAGCAGCTCCAATGTACAAACTGAAACCTTTTAATACTTCCCTAAAACATCAGACTAATTTGTCAAAAGGGAAAACTATTATTCCTTTGACCCTGCTCTTATCAAACGTCAGCTTTTAAAATTGTGACAAATTCTACAATGAAATAATTCAACCATTTCATGGCAGTTTAAATGATTGTCTGCAAATAAAATTGACGCAGATCATTAGTTTTTTTTAAGATATTACCTAGTCCGTATTAAAACGGATCTTTGCTTTGTCGCCGTACCTCAAACTGTTTGAAGAAAACCTTGGTGAGGGTCTCCCTGAAGTGGGACGGGCAAAGGATGGACTCGATGATCACCACCCTTCGGTCGCGAGGGTTCACCAGCAGGTGCCTGATCGAGGCAAAAACACGAGGACAAACTCTGGTTTGATGCTAGCAGCGATTTATGTTCTGCATCTGTCTACGAATACTACTACAAACACTGAAATAAACCACAAGGTTTTACTCAAACACTGCAGTGTTACATATAAATGCTGAGATCATTTTCAGTTGATTCCTGAAAATAACTAACTGTTCCAACATTAATAAAAAGTTATGAAAGTTTTCACCTGAAGTACAATATATGGATAAACTCTTTGAGGATGACATAAAGCTCTTCTGTGTTGATGTTGTACTGAACCACTTTGATGGCCTGGAGGCGAGACATCGCATACCGTTAGGACACGCATTTCAGTTTCAGACGTTATTAAAGCTGCTTACTCGCAAAAACGTCTCGGCGACTCACCTGTTGCTGTCCCGGCTTCCGAATCTCGCTCGGAATTATGAACCTGGGCCCCGTTTCCCCTGCAAAGCCGCATCTGTGAGAAGAAAGGAGGTCTGTCAGCTGTGCTGCAACTTATGACTGTTTCATACCATCTACAGCGGAGATCTTTTTACTGTTAATAAACTTGCCTTAGTGAATATAGGGGGCTTAAAACCTTGTTTTTATTCTCCAGTTCAAGCTAAAATGTTTAGAATCACTCATGCAAAATAATTGTGGCACTCTGTGTTTAGCACTGCAGGAAGGATTAAAACTGTGAACAAAGAAATCATTATTTTAAAGAGGAGAGCAGAGAGGTCCTCTTGATCTTCACGTGACTTCAGCGCTTCAGGTGTTTCTACTCTGGAAAAGTGTTTTGAGAATAAAGTTGCAAATACTGTAATTATTGGAAATGACCTTATGTGTTAGGTGAAGCGTGAGGAGTTCTACCTATATTGAAATAAAAATCAAAGGCCTCATTGATAACATCCATTGCATATCTTAGAAATATATTTTTAATAATAACTTATTTCGATTCTAAAAAAGCATGCCAATTGAATTTAACAAGACTAAGTAATTGGATTTCAATCTAAATCTGACTTTATTGGACTAACTTGTAATTAAATTAGATTGCATCTAACAGGATTTGAATTGGACCTGGTTTATTTAGGTGCTAAGCCCTGAGATGACGAATATTTTTAATTGAATTATGTTGATCAGTTCACCTGATGAGAACATTTAGATTGGCTCTTGGCTGCTTTTTCTTGGCATGATCTAAATAAACTTATCCGCCTAATGAGGCGCTTTTTGATCATTCATTTAGCTTACAGTACCTTCAATATACGAGTAACTTGGCTTGAGGTAAGCTAAAGCTGTCAGTTGTAGCTAGCTATGGGTTACACAGCATTAGCTAGGAAGCTTAGCAGGTAAAATGCAACATTGCAACGTGTAATTTTCTGTTTTTCAGTTTATATCCAGTCTAAAACATAATTTGTCCATCACAGGCTCTCCTAAACACACCCACGGTGGAGACAAGAACAGTCGGAAAAATAAACCAATTTTACACGTTAGCATGCTAAGCTAGCATAGTAGCTAGCTCCGTTAGCAAGCCGCGCTGAAGACTGATACTCACTTTGTGAATGCTGCTCCTAAATCAATGACAATCGCGGTCTTCTCTCCTCCACTCCCCAAGCTGTCAAATATTGGCATTTTACCGATCTATTCCCCGAAAATGATATTTGCAATTAACGCCAGCAGCAACAAGTTTACATTGTAGATCGGTGTTTGTTGTTATTTTCCAGTCCGCCTGAGCTGAAGGGGCTTTTAGAAAAAAGGAGGAGGAGGAGCGCCTGATTAAAAATAAAATAATAATAAAATCCTCCTGATCAGACAGGAATTTTTCTCTCATTGGACATGCACATATGGTCGATATATTTAAAAATAAGTATTAAGTAAATAAAATCACCTAAGAGTAATTTTAATAAAGTAATTGAATTCAATTTCCAATGAAATCTGACCCTTTAAATCATCATTAATAGGCAGTACTAACCATATTTAGGTCAATATCTCATAATTAGAACTCAGTATCTCATCAAATAATTCTGATCTTACAAGAAGCTAAGGCATGATCATGATATCTTAATTAGAAGCGACTTATTCATAGATCTGAGAAACTATTACATAATTGAAATTTATGTTCATAAGGTACTAAGTCATGATTAGAAGTCATATTTGTGAAGCTAAGTAACAATTAGCTATCTCATTTAGAGGATTTTTGTTTTCACAGTGCTATGACTTTTGGTTTTTGTAATTTTTGTACTTTTCAAAATATTCACCTTTATTGCAAAAAATAAAAAAAATATTTACAGAAATACATTGAGATCTCCTTAAGTCCTTCAAAAACATTGTTCTTGTTAAAATCTGCTTCAGCAAACGTGCTGTATGTTTATCTCCATATGCCACTTTTAGCATTTATCCTCCTTTTACGTTTTAGCCACGGGTTTGCTCATTTTAGCTTGTTCTGCTAATTTTACCTTCTGTTTAGCAACTTTCAGCACCTGTTCTGATCACTTTATCTTTAGCATCTGTTTTTGCTTTTTTTAGCTTCTGTTCTGCTGCTTTTAGCTTGTGCCCTGCTTGTTTTCACTCAAATAGCTCGATTTTGAGCTTCCTTGGTGAATTTCAGCAGTCATTCAGCACGTTTCTCTAACCGACTTATCTTATAATGATGATACTAAGTCTCATTTAATGTGTAAAGTAATTTGATCATAATCATCATCAACTTTATTTATAAAGCGCTTTAACACCAACCATAGCTGAAACAAGGTGCTGAACATCAGTAACAAATTAAGATAAAAGAAAGCATCAAAATAAAGTGACAAAGCTAAGCACACCACGATGAATTAAAAACAAACAAACAATAAAAACAACGCAGTTGAAGAGCTAAAACAAATACTAAAAAAAATTAGGGGGTTTAAAGCCAGTGAATAGAAACAAGTTTATTTGTGCTTATAGCTAAAATAGGACAACGAATGAGCCGAGCTGTTCTTACTTCACCTGAGGACCAGCTGACCTTTGACCTGGGAATGACGTCACTCACGGGTAGAAAGTGGGGAGGGCAAAGGAGCACAGAGTGGAGGAATTTGCGCACTGGAATAAATAATATAAAGTGTGTAAAGCTTCCTGCAGACTCGAAGCATTTGGTCGCAGCGTGTTTTAGGAACAGGCGGACGGAGGAAACAGACTCGCGCTCCGTGACGCCGAGGCTGCAGGAAAACAAGCTTCTCATCCCACCTGGCGCTCGGGCTTCATTCTGACGCGCTGCTTGCTGCCTGCGGGAGGGGCTCGGCGGAATAAACAAAAACAAACTAACAACAACAAAAAGCCGTCATGAAAGCCGTCTGAAAAGGTTTTTTTATTTTATTTTTTTCTTCTTCGGGGTTGTGAAGCTGCAGCGATAAGGCGTCCATCAGCCGCACCGCACCGCACCGCCGGGTCTCTGTCTCTTCTGTCTCTGTCACGGTGGAGAAATGTGACTCAGCACCGCAGTGTGGATCTGTTCGCGGACTGGCTGGAAACCTATTGATCGCAGCAGGACCCCGAAAGGCGGACAAGTGAGTTTGACTGCGTCCCAGTCGGTCCGCACCATCTGGGTGGTGTTTTTTTTTATTTTTGTTTTCTCAGGCTGACATGCTGTGGGGATGGATGGGGGTTGTTGCATAAGACGAGGGGGGGATGCGAGATAAATAGTTAGTTCCTGTGCTGATGTTCTTGTTTAGTGCTGCTAGGTGGATTTCTGTGGAATGCAGGCGTTTCATGCAGCCCTGTGAATCGGCTCCTGGAGGATGGAGATGCTATTTATAGTTAAAATGAGGGGGTGCTGAGGATTGCTGTGTCAGATTCTCTCCCTTTCTCCTTCTGTTCATTGCTGTCTCTCTCTCTCTGTGTCTCTCTCTTTCTGTTTTGTGTTCATAAAGTTAAAAGACGGCTTGCACCTGCCAGGCTGTAGCACTTTTAATTCCGACCTCCAATGTCACATCCAAGAAGAGCTTTCAAACCTTCTCTTTCGTGTTCTGACTCCTTGCTGTGATCAATGCCTGGTCATGAGCAGGAATTTTCACCCCAATACTAGCATTTATGCAAATGAGTGGGAAAGAAAAAACCTGTTGCCCTCTGGGTCCAGATTGGGGGTTACCTGCTACTAGGAGAAACAGATATAATCCTTTATCCCCACGGCTACCCTTTCCTGGGACAGCATATATTGGGAGGAAGTCACTGGTTGGACGAAGAACCGCATATCTGGAGAAGCTGGGATGATGTGTAAAAATGTCAAATAAAAACAGAATGCAGTGACTTGCAAAACATAGTAAACATGTTTAAAGTAAGAAATTATACAATTTATTTGCACTGATGGTGCTTTCACAGATGATGGAATGGGCATTCATGCACCACCATACCATCAGAGAGGCTGGCATTCAAAGTTTTAGCTGATAACACCCTGTTTTTTTAAAATAGTTTTACTATGTTCAGTTGTGAATAGAATATGGGTTAATGAGATTAGCGAATTATTGTGTTTTTATTTACATTTTACACACCTTTTTAGTAATTGGGGTTATATTTTTATTTATTTATTGTTTTAAATGCATTGGGAAAATTCACAGAGTTATAGCCAATTAATGTAACTCTCAGAGAGTAATTATTGGGTAACAATATAGTCAGCATTAGTGTTATTAAAAAAGGCCAATGAGTAAATAGTTTTATGTCTAAGGACAGCGGCAGATTGTGTCAAAACTTCCCTTCAGCTCAGTCCCCTGTCCTCAGCAGGTGACAGTGGAAAGGAACAGGAAGAAACCTTCTGCAGAACCAGGCTCAGGATTGTATGCATGCCCATATTTGGTCACCGCCACTAACAGGTGTCTCCTTCTCTTTCTCCTTACATTTACAGTTTCTGCTTTGTAGCCATGAGTGCTTTTTGGTTGCTGACAAACCAACATGAATAAAGTTGATCATTTTTGCCCACATGTCGGCAGGCGCTGAGACGAGACAGGGATGCCGACGTCCTGGCTCCTCCGGGGCCTCCTCCTCCTCCTCCTGGCTGGGACCTGTCTCCGTCTCCATGGAGCCCCCACCCACCTCCCAAACTTCAACCACATGCAGGACGGCTCGTGTGAAGGCCACTGCCCCAGCTTGGTCACAACGGCCGTGCTCGCTCACACGGCGGAGTCCGTCCTGTTGGATAAAGAGCACATCACCGGGTCCGTGCTGAATGTAGGCGCAGGAGGAGGGACTGGCCCACATGGAGAACCTGAGGGGATAGAGTCGGTGATGCAGACAGAAAACGGGGACAGTCTTCATGGAAGATTTGGGCCAAGCGAGGCTGGTGGAGAGGCACAGAGCCAGAGGAGGGAGGGAAAGCAGATCGAAAGCGCCTCCGAGGAGGAAGACGCAGAGAGGCAAAACAAGGAGAAACCAGTCGACGACGAGACTGCGAGTCCTACAGGTGGAAGAGACCAGGGGGACGCTGAAAGGGGGACAAGACTGTCTTTCCCTGACTCCGAGTCTTCAGATCCCTACAGCCCTCTTTGGACCCAGAAAGTGGCCTCTTCCAGCCCCATCCCTTCCTTGATGTTCGCCCCTCCTCGGACCTCAGCACCTCTGGCAGTGTGGGGACGCGATGGGGCTCCGGTTCCGTCCCCTTCGGACCCCATTTTACCTGAAATGGGACCAAACATGATGAGCAGAGACGACGGCCTGGAAAGCCTGTGGACTGAGGCAGCAAGACCAGCTGGAGGTGAGTCCTAAAAATTAATGAATAAAAAAAAGCCTTTAAACTTAGTCTAATCTTCACACTGTTCTTGTCCTGTTTTGTATTGCTCTGCATGTTTTTATTTTTCAGTCCAACTACTTCTGCACACTTTATACCATTTTAACGGTTCACATACCCAAAGGTTCAGCTCATTCAGGAGATGGGTGCTATGACTTTTGTTTTTTGGTGACTTTTACTCTTTTCAAAATGATTAACATTATTGAAATCAGCTGCATTTTTGTTGTATGCTACTTTAGGTTGTTTTTTTTTTGCTATTTCTCTGCTACTTTTATCTTTTGACTAGCCTTTTTGCTACTTTTAGTATTTAACTGGCTCTTTGCTACTGTTTGCTTTAGCTAGCATTTATCTACTTTTAGCTCTTAGCCAGCATTTTGATCATTTTAGCTACCCTTTTATACTTTTAGCTAACCTTTTGCTGTTTTAAGCTAGTATTTAGCTTCTTTTAGCTAGTGTTCTGCTACTTTTAGGTTTCAACCAGTGGTCTGCTTCATTTAGCTTTAATAAATCGAAATTAGAATATAAATATATAATATAATTAGTGGAAAACTTTGCGCTGTATTTTCGCAGAAAGTGTCATTTCTTTCGTTCCTTCCAGCTGTCTAATTTCATTAGTGCAGAAAGCCTCGGGTGCAGTCATGCATCACTGTCATCAGTCAGTTTTTTTCCCCACGTCTTGCTGGATTTTGTGGGGGCTCAAGAAGGCTTCATTAAAACATTTGGTGGAATTAAAAAGAAAACCAGAGGCAGAGATCGGCCTTGATGATCGGCGCAGAAGGAGCCTGCTTCTCCTCGCTCTACTTTGAACCTCAGCTGGGACCCGTGGCTCTCTAATTACTTTCTATTCCTGACTCGAGTTTAAAAAAAAAAAAAAAGACAGAACATCACAACAGCCAGGAGAGAGCTAGTGGCAGGGTTTGTTGTACAAGTCTTTAAATAATCCATTACTTGTCTTTACAACCCCCCGCCTCCCACACACACTCCTCCACCTTTCAGACTCTTCCAGGTTATTATTTTATCCAGTGGGTCAGGAAAAACTGGATTACAGAAGTCTGTCTGAACCAAAGTTTTCATACAGGGATTGTCAGTTTGATGAAGCTTTTTCCAAATAGGAATTGAAGCTGACTGAAAGTCCCAGTCCCAGATAATATGCTACATAATTATTGTCTACTTAAGCATTTTCACACAACTTTAAATAAATGTAATGCGGTGAGAATTCAGTGAGTCGTTTTCCTTTGTTCTGGTTAGGGTTTTTTTTTTTATAGTATTTTAGTTACTAAGGAGAAAAATGTAAAAACCACACAGAAAATTCATTTTTCATAAGGTTTCTTTCTATGAATAATGAATGAGCTGGAGTATATCGGTTGCACATATTTACTTTTCTGGTGGAAAATGTATGTTTTTATTTGAGATGTGAGTCAAGTCGTGAGTAAAGAAACTGCAGGACCCTTTTTCTTTTTTTTTTCTAAATTAGCTCCAGTATTTTTAGTTAACCTGGAATGATCAGTCTGCAGTTTGTCATTGAACGTCCAAATTACTTTTCTAAATTAGTATTCCTTGAAGGATTGAATATTGGCCACAACCCTCTATGTCAAAATTTTAAATCAAGATCATCCCATGCTGAGAAATGATAAAGTTAAAATTGTTTTGGTAAAATTGTTATGTCTAATCTGATGCAACATCACAAATTCTCACTCTCAGTGATAACGTTCAAAATAGGGCCAGATCCAATTTTATTTCAGTAGCAGAAGCATTTTCGCCCACTGCCTAAAGAGAAAAACACAGGGGATAAAAGATGCTCCTGCTAAATGTGTCTTTTCTCGTGTCTTTGTCTTTGTGTCGACACAACCTCCAGCAGACACGGCCGTCCCGCTGACTCAGGATGACGCCACAGAGGCCACCATGTCCTCAGAGGCTCTCCCTCTCATCTTTGAGCCTTTCGAGGACGTCGTGCCGAAGGGCCGGGCGGCGCAGGCCTTCGCCCAGACGGCGGCTGGCGCTCAGTCTCCCGTTGCCACGGCGACCAGACGGCCGAGCCAGCTGGTCACGGCGGAGGCTGACAGCGACGGTCCCTCCCGAGGCCCGCCGGCCCTTCTGTCGGACTGGACTTCACCTTGGCTGACATCGGGCTCCGAGCTCCTGGAGCTGGTCGGCTCCTCGGGTCCACCTGCCTCACAGCGGCGGGTCGGAACGGAGCCGGAGGACCGGAAAGGTGAGGGGGACGATCAGCAGGACTCGTCTGAATGAGTAAATCTCAAAGTCAGCTTGATATTTACATGGAGTCGTAACTTAATGTACTTTACACATGCTTCAAAGATCAAAATATTAAGGGTCACTACATGAAGTCTACAAGGAAACATTCAAAGTGTTTTAGTTGTTTTTAATCAGGGAGAAAAATTGATGCTGCCCTTCGAGGTTTTATATAATTATAAAGGCTACTTTTCTAAGTGCTTCAACTTAAGAGGCCAATAACAATGGAAAGGACCGGTCAGATGTTCTGATGTGGGGTTCTGTGTGAACAGTTAATATCTTACCTGTGGTAGATAGCTTTCAGAGTGACCGTCTGAAGGATCTGACTTTATTCTGACTTGACGGGACAATTTGTACCTGTTTTTAGTGTGTCGAAGCCCCAAGTGAATTTCTGCTGTCTAAAACGACGCTAACCTGAAATGAAAGCATTTCTTAAAATTATCTGCTGCTTTTTATGACAAAGCTTTAAACTAAAATCCTTTTCTGCTGAGAAATGACACAGTTGTAGCCATTTTGGTCAAACCTCAAAAATAACATTAGGCAGAACATTATAATCTTTCTACAGGACTCACCAATTGTTGTGAAGTTGACAGCGGTGTAAAGTTTTTCTGAAGTGGCTTTTGTATGAACAAATATGATTTCTTTTGAAGTTTGAAGTCGCTTTAAGACAGCAGGAATCCACTCAGAGTCGACGTTGCTCATCAGTTTAATGTTCAGAATCAAAATTTTTTTCTCTTAAGTTTTTCAAAGAGCTATTTACAACAAGATAGCAGCTGTTCGAACGACCTGAACTATCCCTTTAATGCTTGTACCAGCTGCACCTCATTGTGAGCACTTAATTTGTTGAAATTTTTCTCAACATGACACTCGGTGAGTTTAAATTTCAGTCATAAACTGACCCCATCTGATATTGTAAGGAGCATCTTTATTCAGTAAAATCTTCCCCACACAGCTGCTGCCAGGACGCCAAACTTTGAAGGGGGCGTGGCCTCGGCTGGCCCCTCCCTCTCATCCCTCCAGCACGCCATGACGACGGTAACCCTGGCAACCCATCAGCTCCTGCACAAGGATTCTGAGGGTAAGATGATTTTTTTTGTTGTTTTTTGTGAAACACCACAAGCAAAACATCCATTCTCTTCTAAATGATGAACTTTTCAGGCTGGAGTCACCAACACGAACATAAACAAGAAGCGCTTAATTTGTCCCAATCTTCTAAAAGATATAGTCTCTCAGTTTTGTCCTGTTCTTTGAGGATGCTAAGAAGAGAAGCATTTCCCTGCTCCTCTCCACAGAGGAGCCAGATGAGGAGGACGACGACGAGAACTCCGAGGAGTCCATGGAAGACGAGAGCGAGGAAGACGTGACGGGGACACCGAAAGCGTCCTCGACGCAGCCGCCGTACAGCCTCATCCCTCCGCCGCCTGTCTGGGTTCAACGCAACCAGGGGCTGAGTAGGGGAAACGCGGGAACACGTTAGAATGGCAGTCCTCGGATGCGTTGGCCCGTTTTAATCCGTGTCTCTTCTCTTCCAGTGCGCAGCTGGCTGGAGCTGATCAGACAAAAGGTAAGACTGCCCCCTGTTGTTCGGACGTTTGATGGCACCGACAAGCCCTAAAAGCTGAACTTAAAATAAAAAATTTGTTTCTTTTACTTTCAACTTTGGCAGGCTGGTTACGTGTCGGGGATGTTGGCCCCTGTGGGCATCGGCATCACGGGGGCCCTGCTGATTGTCGGCGCCCTCTACAGCATCAGAGTGATCCACCGCAAACGGAGGAACAGCTTCAAGCACCAGCGGAGGAAGGCCAGGCAGCCGGAGGTCAGAACCTTAATCGCTTCTCATTTTCATATTTCCCCCGCCCCCCTCACCGCGGATCTCAAAATCACGAAGTATCTCCTTTGACAGCAACCTCGAGAGCCTGGCGCCAGCTGTCAGGATCAGGCCATGCTGCTGGCCGACAGCTCCGAGGACGAGTTCTGAGGTCACGTTTTTTTTTGGCAGAGGGATGTTTGGCGAAGAAAACACACACAGAGAAGAAACTACGGCTTATCCGATGCACAGAATGGGTCTGAGTAGAAGGCTGCACACAGGTCAGCTTTATACGCCCCCCCCTCTCCCCTCCGTTTGTGTGAGGAAAACAAATAAGTGCTTTTAAATGTTATTAGGTGACACAGGCTTGGGTGGGGGTGGGGGTCACATCAACAACTATCCCTCTTATCGCCTGATAGAGTTTTCATCTCATCCAGCCGCAGAATTGGCGATCAAAAGCCGTTCTCCTTGTCCAGATTAGGGCAGTTCTTGCGTGAATAACAGAGAAGCTTCCTCCTGAGTCTGCAGGATTGCCTGCCTTCAGATGCTGACACCAGAACAGAACTGATACCAGGCTCTCTGGTTCGCCGGGGCAGCCTTGGTGCAGCCTGCAGGAAAAAAAAAAAAAAAAAAAAAAATTTGGCCTTTGGGTGTGATGAACCTTAATCCAAGACAATCTGAAAGTTACTGCCCTGTTTCAAAACAAGGCAACTTTTTTTAACACGACCATTGTTATTTATCTGTGTCGTCCTATGAGCTCCCTCCGATCGTAGATACTTGAATAAAAAACGTCGCCTGTTCACCCGGATTTTGGTTCATAAAACATCAAAACTCAAAGCCTCGGCATAAAGCTTGCTGCCTTTCATCACGGAGTTTTATTTAATATCCTCTCATCCTGAGAAAAGAAGGAACGTAATGCAGGATCTCACCTGACGACGTCTCGCTGGAGTTACTGATCTGCGCCACGAGGTACTTTGCTTACAGACTGAAAGAATCTGTTGGTACAAATACGGGCAAAAACGATAGGAAATAACGTGATCGTGCAATAAAAATGAGTTCAAAATCCCACCGAAGACATAACAAGTTCCCCCACTTAGAAGAGCTTCTTGGTTGCTCTGATAGCTGCTTTAGCGCTGATTACTGGGAAAGGGCTTGACTTTGGGAGCATTAGTACCATTTTTTTTACACCGCCTCACCATAAAACGTCCTGTATTTTAAACTGGTGGAAAATTATCGCCTAAATAAAAATCGTTTTAAAAATACAATCAAAATACATTTGGTATTGATATAATTTTAGACTTACTTGTGTACATATATATATATATATGCGTGTAAATAGTTTTATTTCTTGCAAGCATGGGATAGTTGTGTGAAAATCCCTGTTCGGAGTGAAAGCTCCTCGTCCTTACTGCCCGGTACTTTGAGCTGGCAGGTGACAAACCAAAACGAGTCAGGTTTACTCAGAAATAACGGGGATGGGGGGATGACGTGTACAAAAGCCCATCACTAGTTAGGTTTGTGACCTCCTGGAGTCTCTGCTGGTTACATCACACACCGAACAAAACGCTGTAAAAAAACCGCTTCATATTTAACCAGGTGTATTGTGTTTTTCCATCTTCTTACTCCAATAACAAGACTTGTCTCTCATTTCTTTCATAAAGTCAGTTATTTTCTAAGTATTAATACTGATACTTTGTAGGAACATGTACTCTAATTCTGGTTTTAGTGCACGTTCAGCATGATGGAGCTGAATCTTTTAAAGCATTTTTTTTTAACTTCCTTAGCTGGACACCTTTTTAAACAAGTATTCTTACATTCAAACGCTGTGTCGGGTAATTAAATTAATTTATAATCAGTTTTAATTGGACTTTGAAGCATCTTTTACATGTTTTTTAAGTAGGATTCTGTAGAAATGCTATAAACAGTATCTTACCTGTTCTAGATGGCTCTTTGAACGGCCTCAGTTTAATTCTGATTGGATTGATGAGCTAATAACGATGGGTAGTGATTTTTGTCTGTTCAAAGTCTAGTTTAAATGAGCAATTTCTAAGAATTAAACCCAACCGTCACGACCGCCTTTATTTTGTTAGCCGCCCACCCCCTACCGAAAAAGGAAGACATGACTTGCAGAGTCCCAGCAACTGTTTCTGCCATCGTTGTTTATTTTGAAAGGATCGTAAAGTGGAAACTGTGGTCGTGGGCGAGCTCGGCTTTACGGACAGAATATATGCCACCGAAGTCCACGTTGATCTGTCGGACCGATGAGAATTAAAGAAAACAAAGAGCCTAGCTGAGCAGGAATGGCAGCTGAGCAGGTTTCTGTTTCATTAGACGGAACATTTCATCCACTCGCGTCGCAGCGACCATTTTCCAGTAAAAAAAACGCGAAACGGGCAACGTGCCTGAATCATGAAGCAGCAGTGGAGACTAGCCTTTGTTCAGATTCTTCCTCGGCTTTGTAAACAGTCCGTTGTGTTCACACTTGTGCTGTAATCATTATCCCTGCATGGTTAGAGGCCAAAATAAGCACAAGCTGGGAGAAGCAAGGATGGGGTGTTTTTTTTTTTTTTTTTTTTTGCTTAAAAAGCACATCCCTACGAACTATCGGCTAGAAAGAGCAGAGCCAAAACTGAAGTGGATTGTTGTAATTTTAAAACTACAATCTTTAAAGTTTCGCTAAATTTCACGCGGTTAAGCTAGCTGCGCGAGCAAATAACCACATACTTCTGTGTAAATAACCACATAACGCAAAACAAGCGATAATGTCGAGGTTTTAAAACAGCGTTTGCTTGAACCACTATGAGATCTTTGAGATTGGAGTCGTTTTGAGGCAGCTGCGCTCGGACTAGCCATTAGCTCATCAAACAGGTCACAACTAAAGCCGTTTCCTCAGACCAAGGCCTTTTAAAAGAGCCATGCACACCAGGTAAGATACTTATTGTTCAGAACCTTTCCACAGAGCACCACTTCAAGAGATACCAACTAAATTTGTTTCTCTGTATTACACCTTAAGACGGATTATCTGTGATTTAAATTAAACTCCAAGAAAACACGAATGAAACAACTGATAAAAAATAAAAAGAGCTTAAATCTACTTGAAAAAATATATACTTTTTGGGATAACTTTTGACTTTTTTCCAATTAATGACATCTCTGCACCCTGGAAAGCCTCCCATACATGGAGGACAGAAGTTTATTTTGTGCCAAGTCATGAAAAAATGATCAGTTTTTGAGCCGTTTCCAACGAGCACAGATTTATTTATTTTAAAAAATAGGAAAAAAATTATATTTTTTTTATTCTGCAATTAGTTGCAGTCAAAAGTAAAAATTTAAATAATGAAGAGGTGTTATTAAAAAAAAATCTGAATGGTTTAATTCTCTTTCCTGTTGGTGCAAAAAGACGAGAAGGAATAAGTGCAAATTATTTACTCGTCGCCAATAATGTGACATCAAAATAAAGCCTTTTTTAAAAAAAAAAAAAAAACTTTTATCACCTTTTCCCCCCCTCTACCTGACATGTTTATTGAACAAATGTATGTAAATATGCAATAATACTGTTTTAATATGTGTGATGTAAAACAGTGGATGTTCTCGGTCTCTTCCTGTAAATAGAAAACAAGACGTAATCAAATAAACAAATCTTTTAGATGTCTGATTGTGACTTTTCTTTCTTTTCTTTTCTTTTTTAAAATCCAGCATCAGTCCAGACAGCAGACAAGACAACCCAGCTTTACAGCATTAGAAAAAAAAAAGAAAAATCAAATAATTTATTTCTGTGTTCTTTTTTTTCCTCCACATTAAATAAAAGCTATTGGACATTTCCAGATCAAAAAAAAAATAAAATAAAAAAAAGTAAAGGAGGAAGGGTGGGTGGGGGGGAGGAGGAAGAGGAACAGAGGGAAACAGACATGCAAAATAAACTTTTATTATTCTTTTTGCTCTTCCCTCTTCCTGCTTGCTGTGGACAAACTCAAAGACTGCAGGAAGCCCTGTGTGGTTGGTTGGTTGGTTGTGTTGTTTGGGGCGGTGGAGGGGTTGGGGTTTGAGGCGCAGCACAACTGCCACTTTAAAAAAAAAAAAAAAAAA
>NC_051448.1:15298952-15322272 GCF_001649575.2 Kryptolebias marmoratus | reverse complement strand
AAAAAAAAAAAAAAAACTCATGTCAAACTGACTCCGCAGAGGAGCTGGGACTTAAAAGCGCTCGCGTCGCCACAAACCAATACGGATGTTGAAGCCCTTCAGTCGGTGATCGTGGTTTTTAAATGCGAGGTCAGCTGTAATGCCCGTAAACTTCATGAAACTGCCACATTTTTACAGGAATCAGACACAAAGGTGACAGACGTTTGACTTCTAAAACAACGGCTCCTGATGGTGATTCAGTTGGAAGAATGAGATGAGGCTGATAAAAAAAAAACACCTCTTGTACTCTCATAAGTGAGAATAATAATAATAAAAAAGGGTCCAAAACAGGACAACCGAAGGGAGAGAAATGTGTCCAACACAGTAAGTCACTAAACGATGTCCGATGAGCAGCACAGAGGTTAGTTTTTTTATGGGGGGGTAGATTGTTTCCGTAAGCTCGTTGTTGCTCACCGCACCTCTGGATGTGTGGAAGTAGACCAGAATATTAAAAAATAAAACATCTCACGAATCAACCCGAGTCGGCCTCGCGCCAACAGATAATGAAAAACACTCTCAGAGGATCTGATGAATAAACACCTTTATACAAATCTGAAAAAAAAAAAAGGTAAAATAAGTAATCTGATCTGTTGCTCCAAACACACACACACACACACCGACAGGGTGGCAGCTCTGTTCAGAGCTCCTCACTTTCGGCCCTAAGTTTCTGTAAGACCTCTGGTGGAAGTAAACCAAAACACGTGATCAGAGGCTCGTCCGTCTGAAAAAAAAAAAAAAATCACGACTAAGTCCAGTTATCACGAACATTTGTTCTGCTGCGAACCGAGCCAGATTCCCAACAGAGTCGCGGGCTTTTGTCTCGAATGTGGCTGACGGACACAAAGTCCTAAAAACGAGGCAAAAAGTTTGCGGTAATCTGCGACACCTGTTGTTCTTGAGGCCGAAGCCTTAAAGCGACAGATCGGATCATTTGAAGTGGGACTCTGTGGAAAGGCCACGAACAGTTAATATCTTACCTGTTGTAGACAGCTATTTGGACAACCTTGGAGTGGTAGAAAGGCTGGTTCGAGTAAGGCTGGTTCAAGTGAGGCCAGTTCAGTAGCGATTTGTGTCAGTTAGTTTATAAACTTTCACACTCACATCAATTCCACATTAGTCATCTTTTACCGGTTATTTGCGAATGTAAAATGCTGCAGCAGGAATAATATATTTCTGCTATAATAACTATATAATGCAAAACTGATGGTGGGTGTAAAGGTGTATAAAATAGTGTTTCTGCATGAATCACTAAGAAAACCTTGAGATTGGAGACATTTTAATCCACCATGACCCTGTTAGCTCATCAAACAGGTAAGCTAATTGTTCATAACCCTTCCACAGAAGCACACTTAAACACGTCTGAACTATCCCTTCAGCCGATCGAAACATCGTCAATCGCTCGATCAAACCCTGTGTGCTCGCCAATCTCATCGGGCAAAACAAGAAACACCAGTCAGGACTTTGGTTTCCATCTGAGAGCAGAGACAGAACAGCTCCACACCACTGTCGGATAAAACAAACAAACAACACAACCAAACGTTCACTCTCGCTCGTACACACCGCAGCATTTTTCTAAGAAGTGCATCTGACCTTGTTCATTTCACTGTTAAAAAAACAAACAAAAAAACAACAACCCTGAAAAGCAGCTGAAGCCATGTTTCTTATCCCAATTAGTGTGTACTGGAACATCCAGGCACATCTGTGACGTGCTCCGGGGGTGGACATCTCCACATGTTAGTGAGGTGGGATGTTAGACCAAAAAAAAAAAAAAAAAAGCATTCATACAAACTGAAAGCAAACAAGAGTAAAATTCAATCTGCTAAAAAAAAACAAATCGTCTAGTTTTCTTTCTTATCAAGTTAACACAGCAAACAGGAATCCAGCATTATGAAACACTTCGCCTCAAGTGCCGCCCGGCGGTGGGCAGATCACTGCAGTCTGTTGTGGATAATGGATCGAGTGGCACTTCTGATGAGGATAAAAAAACAGACAAAAAAAATCTGACTATTCGTGTCAATCAGTAAACAAGAGACAGCCAGGGCATCTTTAACCGCACCATCATTGGCAAGGAGTCTCTTAGAAGGACGAGATTTTCTGCTTTTTTTTTTTTTTTTTGTAGATTTTGCAGAGGCTGGCAGTGTATTCGAGAAAAACCATGAAAAACAAAACATAACCACACCCTGAAAGGAGACAGATGAGGAGACGCTGCAGAGGGGGGGTGGGGAGGGTGATAAAGATTGAAATTTGAGAGGATGATAATGGAGTGAATTGCCTAAAAAAAAAAAAAATTAAAATTGCTCTGTGTCAAACGGGAGGACTGGGTTGTATCAACGCACCCTTCCACCTGAGAACAGAAACGCGTTTACAGGCTTCGGTCCTGGAGGTTGAGGCAGATGACGGGTGGTGGTGGTGGCGGGGGAGGGGGGAGAGGCAGCGGCGAAAAGAGCTGCGCACCACTGGACAGAACGGGAAACAGAACGAGTGCAAAAACCAAGCAGTCACACAAACGAGTTCGCTTTTTTTCAGTGAAAACAACCACACCACGTATGATCAAAAAAAACAAACAAAGTAGTACAAACATACAGTCATACTACAGCTTCCACCCCTTGTGCACACAGACAAGGTTTAAAAAAAAAAAGAAACAAAAGAAAAGAAACCCCAAAAAATAAACTTCACAAACATTTTCTGCTGCTTCCTGCTCCTGGAAGTCTGCTTTTGTTCAGGATGATTTGGTGCGGCCGCCTCGTCCTCTTCCTCTCCTCTCCTGAGCTGAGGAGTCAGGTCCACCCTAAAGACCGACCTTCCTCACTCTGCCCCGCCCCACCCATCGCAGAAAGAATCAGGGGCCCACGTCATTTAAAAAAAACCGGTCTGTTTCAATCCATTTTTCTTTGCCTAAAAGCAACAGTTGTTCAGAGGCCGGGGAGAAAAGGAGGGTGTGTTTCTGTCGATGCGTACTCCTCATGTTTTGAACATAGGTGTGTGTGTGTGTGTGTGTGTTTAGGAGCAAAATGACCATAGCTGTTGAGCTCATAGTGTTAGAGGTGAACAGCACCTGCAGTCCCGCCTCCCCCGCCTCCCTCCCTCCAGTCCTTCCTTGCTTCTCTCTCTAGCGGAGCCACAGTTTAAGTCGCAGCGCGTCCACTCCGTTCAGGTAGTATCTGAACAGCCGCTTGTCTCTGACAAAACCCAAGTTCTCGTACAGCTTCAAGGCCGATTTGTTGGTGATCTCAGTCTCCAGTACGACCTGGGAGGTGGGGACACACACAGATGAGAGTGAGCAGATTGGAGCTTAAACAGACTCACAATTTGCTTCACCGTACAAATAGAAAACGCTAACATTCCCGTTTTTTTCCCCTCTGCTATTTGGTCACAGCAGACTGGTCGTCAATACAAGTCAAAGGTAAATAGTTTTTGTCTGAAGCATACACAGAGCAGCAGTCAACCTAGAGCTAGACAGAGCTAAGACAAAAAAAAGTAGTTTTTTTCCATTTAAAATAAATGTTGCTGGGTAGATAACATTTACTTGAGCAATAAAAAATAAACCCTGCCCGTCAATGAGCGCCTGAGCCATGTGACGCTTCGGGTTGAAGTGTTTTCTCAATGAATATAATGACACGTACAGTCTCAATACTTAATGGCTGTTGTTTTGGGAAAACATATTCCTCTTCTGGACAGGATGGCACCAAAACAAACAAAAATGTGTGGAAGAATGACAATAAATCGAATGAACTCTTTGAGTCATTTTTTGTGCAGGAGTGCCTTTTGGTTCTGGGATGGTGCTCGGGTTGTCAAAACAGTCAATACAATTGACACTAAAAGCTAAAGGACATTTAAAACGATACTTGTTTCCGTCAAAATCGATATAAACAGAGTGCGTCCGTCTCCATGAGGCGCCACAACTTTCCACAGCAGCGCTGCAAACACACAAACAATCATGGCTGACAACACTGAGCTGCTGCTGCAAGATTAAAACCACCGTAAGGTGGCGAGTATGCCTAGAGGGTTCCCAACCCTGGTCCTGGAGGGTCACTATCCAGCGAGTTTTCATTGTTTCTCTTCAGCAGGTGTTCAAGTTCTGCAGAAGCCTGTTATACACTCACTCGTTCAGATCAGGTGTGTCAACGCAGAGAAACAACTAAACCATGCAGGACGGTGTTCCTCGAGGACCAGGACTGGGAATCACTGCTCTAGAGCAGAGGTCCCCAACCCCCGGGCCACGGACCAGTACCGGGCCGCACAGAAAGAGTAATGAACTTATAGTATTTCTGTTTTTTTATTTTTTCGGAGTCTGAACGACATTTATTTTGAAAAACTGACCGGATTCTCTCCTCTACATCCGTCTATGAGTCACTCTTGATGCGTGTCAGAACGCTTATCTTGGTCACGTGATACGTTACCGCTAAAAACAAACCCACAAGCAGCAAAATGAGTAAAAAACAAACATGGAAGCCCTAGATGGGACCGTCTCGTTACTGAGAAACAGGCTCAGGGCTCCACTGATTCAGCGTTACGGTGAGTTGTATTCTTTGTGCACTTTATATTTGTAGTGCATCTTATTTTGAAGGGCGTGTTTAAACATCGCCATATTGACCAGAGAACATCAGGGGGAGGAGAGGCTGTTATTCATGTTGATAACAAAGCTAACAAAGCTGCGAGGAGTCGTTGGATTTATCTTTGTTAGGTTTTTAAAAATACCCCCCGTTTTCATGCCGCTCGTATCATTTTATTTTATTTTGTATTTATCCACCACACCTTTAAAGGCCGGTCCGTGAAAATACTGTCTGATGTCCATGGAGCTAAAAAGGTTGGGGGCCGCTGGCTCAGAGAAAAGAGGCTTCACCACCTTCTTCAGTCGAAAGGTCAAAAAGTAAAAGCTTTGTTTGGAGTTAATAAAGACGACGGCCAGAGAAAGCTGACGGATGTCGATGAGCTACAGAGGTGTGTTTATTTACAGTCATGCTGCACAAACTGGGCCAAGCATCTGAAAGACGGACACTTTGACCACTTATGAAGAATCTGAAAAAGGTTGGTAAAACTCTCGTTTCAACAACAGCAAAGCATTAAACTCGCCGAAGGTTAACATTGCCTGCTTAATCATTAGCAAGCTGCTGATAGCCACGTTACTCTGTAATATAAAAGCTAACAGCTATGGCTAATAATGAAACAACTATTAATCTCCGTGTTTGGAAGACAAACAACAACAACAACAAGACAAATTAAAACCACCAGAACTGCAACAGCTGGGCTCCCCGCTAATATTCTACTTATTTTCCCGCACGTATACTTTTAATTTTGGGTGTTACTTCCGTTTCGTACGGCGGTCGTTCACAAGCTGCTGAAACACCAGAAAAGGTTAGTCAGCTCGTCTGTCCGTCAGCGTTTTCAGTAAAAGAAGAAACGTGAGGCTGCGAGAAACACGGAAATTCGTCTTTTAGGAGTCAGGCTGACAAAAAGCAGTAAAGTTTAGTTTGTTTTTACTCTGAAACCACAGGTTTTGATCTTCCTGGTAAAAACATATATGAATGTATTCACATCAAACATTCGATTTTTATCCCAAAAGAACTCCAAATAACCTGTGACGGATGTACAGTCAATGTGTGGCAATTAAAGGAAGAGCACGTAAAATACTTTGGAACTCTCAGATGAGTGGATAAACCAAGAAAACTGAGCCTGGATACCAACACCGACTAAACTTCATTAACTTACCTAAAGATCGCAGCTTAAACAACCCATTTTGTCGACCCGTTACATTCTAACGCAGTGACTGACAGGATGTTGAATGTTTGATTACAAAAACATTAATTTTCTGGACGGCGGCGGATGCAGCTACGTTACCTCGTCGCAGTCCCCTTCCACCATGGCGTAGATGGCCTTTTTCACCAGATTAGTACCTGAAACAAAACAGCCACAGACAGGACAGTGAACGCAAGCCCAGGTGAGAAGCGAGTTAAAACTTCCAGGAGAATAACCTTTATTTAGTTGTTCATTTTTAACCCTGGTAAGAGCAATTTCAATTAAAACTAAAGGACGAATTACACATCCGCTCAGCGAAGTGGCACCTTAAGTTTAAGTTTCAAAGAAGGACTAAAAAGGATGTCACTTGACTCATCATCCATCGCGACAGGACGAGACTTTATCCCGAACACTTCCGAGCTCTCACCGATGCTTTTCCTTCTGTGTTTCGAGTCCACGGCCAGCATGGCGATGTAGCCGCGGCGGAACATCTTCTTGTGCATGTCAAGCTTACATACGATGGCGCCGACACACTCCTGCTCCACCATGGCCTGCGACAGACATAACACATTCAACCTCCGAGTGTCAACTAGGTGTGTGTGTGTGTGGGGGGAGCTGCAGTCCGTGACATTCTGTCAGATCTGCTGACTCCCTGAGCTGCCCTTTGACCTTCATGTCATCACTCCTCCTCTAGTCTCTCATGTGGGCCTTCCGCAGCCACTGGGGCTGGGATATTTACAACGGGCAACATGCAAAGAAAGGGAAACACTGTCTGAATGCAACTGCTTTCCTGGCTGCCTAACTTCAGTCCAACATAGCTGCAAACAAGACATCCCCAATGAAGTAAAGTAAGGATAATGTTAGTTAAAACTGTACAAAATGTAAGGATTTGTGGCAATTAAATGAGTGCCTGAGCCAAACCTGTGTGCTGTCTGTTGACAGGAGGTATAAGTAGCCACACCCAGCTCAAATGTACATGAGCAACTTTAGGTTTGCACATATTCTGACTCAGGGCAAAGTCACACGCAGAGATCAGGGTTTGATTTCCTCACAGTGTGGGCGGGTGGCGGAGTCGTACTCACCAGAAAGCAAAGCTGCGGCCAGTTATGGATGAAGTACCTGTACGTGTAAATTGAATAAGGCTCAGACAAGTCCTTGGTGATTAATCTCATGATCCACGGCATCTGCAGCTCGGACTCGTAGCGCACGTAGCGGATGCCGTGGCCGTCCCCTTCGGCCCGGCCGGGGGAGCAGCTCAGGTCGAGCCGGGCCAGCTCCACGGCCGGCGGCTGCGGCTCGGCGGGTCTCGCCGCTCCGCCGTCGCCGTCCGGCGGCTCGTCGTCGCTCGGCGGCCTCGGGGGCTGCGTGTGGTCGAACGGACTGTCGCCGTCGCGGGCCGCGTCAGTCCTAGTTAGAGCCGGCATGCCGTTCACGCTGCTGCTGCTGTTGTTCAGGAGGGGAGAGTGGCTGCCGTTTTTGGAGAAGGGGCCTTCGCGGTGGCAGCGCTCGGTGCTGTTCCTGGCGGCCGCGGTGCCCTCGCTGCCGCTGTCACAGTTGTCCACGGACGATCTGAGACTGTCGGGCCGGCTCCCGTCCTGCTGGTGGCTGTCGGGGTCCTCCGAGGGGCTGGCTAAGCCGTTCAGCTGCTGCTGCTGCTGCTCTCGGGCTTGCATTTTCAGGTGCAGCGCCGCCGGGCTAGCTTGAGCTAGCATGTTTTTCCGCTTCTTCTTGACCGACCCTTTGACCTCGTTTATCGGCTGTGGCTTCTTCCCTGTACCGACTGGAGAACGGTCCTCCCCGTGGCGGGTCGGCTTTCCGTCTTCCACCGCCGGCTCCGCGCTGCCCGCCCCGGGGAGAGGAGAAATTTCAGCCGGGGATGAAGGCAGTGCGTTACCAGGCCCAGGCGGCACTGTGGCCATACCACCGCATTAAAGTGGAGGTTCACGCGTGTGAAACGTTGAACACGATTTCATCAACAAAGCCAAAGGTTAAACAACCTATATATAAGAAAGTTCGCCGAATAACGTGAATATCCGAGGACTTTCGAGGCGGTAACGTATCCGCTGGCGACGTTTGTCACTGCTTTCTCCTCGATTTCCCTGCTGCCGCAAAGCGCTGTCGCAGCAGACGCCATTGCGACACAAATGGGCGTTTTACGACACCGATGTGTGTCGCCATGGCAACGCACGTATGACAGTTGTCTGGTGGACTATCAGTAGCGTTTTTACTAAAAACAGATTTACCAGTTCAGTTTTCGATTCAAACTTTTAGCATTATTAGCAAATTATGAAGTGATTAAAAAAGGTAATATTTTTCATTTAACAACTCATTGGAAGATTTTAAAAGACAACTTATCATCACACAACTCAGAAAATAAATAAACCAATTACATGGAAAATGTACAACATTAAAAAGAATTAAGTTAAAGACAATACATTTTAAAATATATATTTGTATCATAATTTTTATTAACTGCATTATTTAGAGCTGTCTTTGTTTGAACTTTTTCTTTCCTTTTAATTGTATCGATTTGTGAAAATGTACTTATTTGTGAGAGAAAACATTTAAACGTGTTCTTCTTACACTAACAATCAGCTCAATAACGACACGACAAGTAAAAGACGGTCTGCTGAATTTAAATAAATAAATAAATTCGAAAAAAGTACTGAAAGTTGGTTCACAGTCTGAGCTCTACTTTCTGACCACCAGAGGGCGCCAAACTAAAGTTGTTTTTTTTACCTGCAATATTCCGGTTTGTCCAGCAGATGTCACCCAAATATCATATTGCCGTTTCATCCACCATAAATTCATAAGTTATGCTCCAACTTATGTAACTTCAGAAACATTTTATATATTTTTTACTTTCACTAAACTGCTCCCCAGATATCACCTTTGTGTCACAGTCTGCATGTATCTGACACCTTTAGCTGTGAAATTTTAATGGAACAAGGTCAAACATTCCCTGATAAAATGATTTCAGCACTACCCTGCAGTGGATAGTGACCCAAGTGTTGATTAAGGATTCATTTATTTATTTGTGGCTTAAAAAACTCACACATTTTGTGAGATATCATCCACAAGCTGAACTCTAGAGCAAGCACTAAAGATCCTGTAAAACAGGAAAAGCTCATACATTACAAACTAATGCATGTCTCTGTAGCTCTACCTCTACATTTTTTTATTTGCATATGTTAGGTAACGCATACATTTCAGTGCAGTTTACACTGATCTCAACCATACAGTAGTGTGAGTACTTTCAGAAAGACCAGGTTTGTCCAGAGAGACACCGCTGATCCATTATTATTTTATAGTTTGAGGCTGACTCACATTATTTAACTACTTCTATATACATTCATCTGTCAATATGTTCCTCTCAGTCGGGAAATAGTGCTATGACTTTTGGTTTTAGTAACTATTATATTTTTCAAAATATTTAACTATATTAGCAAATGTTTATCTCATAAAAGTACAATGAGATTTCATTATTCTTTCAAAAACGTTGTTCTCTTTGAAATCTGCTTCAGCAGACTTGATCAATTTTTGTCATATTGTGCTACTTTTAGCTTTGAGCAACCCTTTTGCTACTTTGAGGAATGTCTCAAGTCCAAAAACAGACACAAAATGAATAAAAGGAGACGTCCTTTTGAAGACAGAAAAGCACGTCTTCAGGTATTTCTCCATCTCCATCCTTACCATCCAGTTAGCTCACCGTATGTGAGACGTTCCACAGAAATCCCACAGTCATGATTTGTTTCTAAGAGACAGAGATGGAATCAGAGTGAGGTGCTTCTTCTAAAGCTAAGCCTCGAGGCTGGAAACTCACTGAAGAGCAGGAATCAGACACGCACAATCAGTCCCCTCCTTCAAATCTCCTTTCCAGGCCTGTATCTCATTGAACAGGCCTGTCTTAATTACTTTCTCTATCACTTTGAGAGCTGGTTCTGGGACTTGGAGCACAAGTGTCTTGCCAGAGACATTTGGCTGCTTTGAGCCTATTTTTTTTTTCTTTTTTATTGAGGCCTATCTTCTTTCTCACAAGCCCATCTTATGCCTTCCCTCCACCACCGCCACCACATTCCTCCTCTTCTTTTCTCCCCTGCTTTCTTTATACACCACTCTTGTCTCTCGGCTGCTCTCACCATCCTGTCTCAAACCTTTTCCAAATATCTCCAGGGTGTCAGTTGCATCATGTGACTGGTGTGCTTGCGATTACAGCTTTTGGCAGACTTGTTTATGTACAGGCAAGAACCCGAAATATCTTCAAAAAACAGCAAAGTGTGAAGACGTATGAGGTCAGTGTGAAGAGAAAGAACCTGATATATATATATATTCCAATTTTCAGAACCACACTCAGCATCTGGGGGTCAAGTTTTTGGACCCCTTTCCCTCCGTTCTCTCTCCTTCTTCTGCCTGTCACATTGGCCTGCTCCCCTTACGCCACTCACCTCCTTGTCTCCTCCTTCCTCTCCTTTTTTTTGTATTTGTCNACACGCACACAGGCACACACACACGCACACACACACACACACACACACACACACACACACACACACACACACACACACACAGACACCTCCTCTCTGGCGTCTGGTCCACTAGAGCTGTATTTAATTAGTTTCTGTTGGGTTAATTAGGGGCTGAAGTTAGGGGGTCGAAGCAGAACAAAAGCGGGTCAGGCTGGACGGATGCAGGTGCTCCTGAGCCGTTTGCCAGACGAAGATGGTTGCGAACAGGAGTGGCAGAAAAGGCCCACGAGGAGGCAGCTCTGAAAGGCGGGCGATGATGATTTTGAGTGTGTGCGTCCGGGTGTGTCCAACTCGTGATCTCCTGAACCTCTGAACAGATTTGATTGAAACTCGGACTGGATGTACATCTAGAACAGATCAACTTTTAGAGTCAACAGGGCCGCCACAGCCAGCTAAACTGGGTGTAACTTGGTCAATTTTACAAATGCTGAGCTAAAATTTGATGCAGTAGTAGCTGAGAATCATCTCTAACGCATACTCACAGTGCTAACAATCTGCGTAAGATTTTGTTTTACTGTGTGGAATCATGCCAAAAATTGCTTTCAAGCTTTGACCAAAATGGCTATAACTTTGTCATTTCGCATTATAAGATGATCTTAGTTTAAAACTCTGACATAAAAGGCATCAAGCGCTGCCTTTCCTTCAGGGAATGCCAGGACTCTAGTTGTAAGAGGGACGTCAAAGTTTATATTTTGTGATTTTTCAGCCAGAACCATCTCTTATTCATGCAACTCCAGCTTGCTTTCATGCGAGTGGATCGTTCACACAAGGCGTTGTCTTGTGCGTTCCGTTTCATCTGCAAGTGGCAGCTGAACACTTCTCCCTTTCCTCCGTTTCCTGGCCTGTGTAGAAAGAAAAACAAAACAAACAAACAAAAAAACACTTGTGCGCAATCCCAACAAGTGAAGTGTACATAAAATGGCTGACTGCAGTCCTGTGAAGTGTACATCAGTAACACAGACGAAGTGATCACATAAACAAAATGCTGCTGCGCTTTGAAGATTATTTAGATGTGCAACTCACAGGTAGTGTATGAGCTCAGAGGCGTGTAACTTGGAGGAAACAAAGAGCAAAAAAAGAGGCAAAATTTGACCTATTCTTTATCTGATCTGAAGAGCTGAAGAGGGACCAGATGAACTGATATAGGAGAGCTGAGGAGAGGGGAAGAGGAAGAAGAGGACTACTCTGGCACGGCTGGAGCCCCCTCGGTGTTTGAGGGTCCTAGGGCCCTTTAGACAGGCGCCAGCCCAGCAGGGAACCAGAGACAATCGCACAGCACCAGATTCAATGCGCCGAGATGGAGGGATGGAGCGAGATGAGGAGAGGAAGACGGAGGGGGAGAGAAAGACGGCTGAAGGAGGTGGGGGACACGAGAAGGAGAAGAGCGGACAGGTCCAGGTAGGAATCGAAAGAGTGCCACATCAAAGAGTTGAAAAGAGACAAAAACAATGACGAGGACCGAGCGGAGAAGAAGTAAAGAGGGATACAGCAGAGCCAGCTAGGGAGAGATAGCACATATTCCCTCTGTAACAGCGTTTATCAGCAGCCCAGATCATGGCGAATGAACAGTGATCCAAGTCAACCATCTGCTGAGGCTAGATAAGCCTGGGAGAGCGGGGTATTGAGCTGTCACTCAGGGAGGAGCGCAGAAACAGAACGAGAGGAGGGGAACGGGGAACAGAGGAGAAATGAAGACAGGACCAAAGAGAGAGAGAGAGATGGAGACGGAGGGAAAGGAAGGAGGTGTCTGTGAAAAGTGGGACAAACTGAAAGGAGAAGATTTGTGCAGATCAGAGAGCATCCGTCTTGTTAGGGACTTAATGTCTAACAGACGTCCGGACCCGTCCTGCCTGATCCTCAAATAATCCTTCAGTTAAAAAGGGCAACAATAAAACTGGGCTTATTTATTTGCTTTTATTGTCATCCGCCCACGTACACACAGACACACACGCACGCACACACACTCATCATCACCACGATGACACCAACAAATACGGACGTCTGACGTTTGAAACAACTGTGCAACACGAGAGTGTGGGAGGTCTGCTGCTTAGACTCTTCTGCTGGTGTGAAAGATTCAAGGCTGATTGATGAAGCTCGTGTGCAGGTGATTACAGTGCAACGCAAACCTCCCTGAGTGAGTCCAAGTGTCCCCGCAAGAGCAGAAGACAGGAAGACAATCAGATCATTCACTTGTCTCTTCGAGGCTCAGCTTTATGGGGGTTTCTGTGGTCGTGTTGGGGTGTAAATTAAGGCCATGGAGTGCTGGTGGGGGGGTGGTTAGAAAAGGATTAGCTGAGGCCAGTTGGATCATTTTACAGCCGAAGGACGGTACACACACACACACACACACACCCTCCACCCTTCACCCTCTGCAGTCTCCTGGACAATGAGGATTAAACTCCTCTTGTTCCTCAACTCAGAGAAACAGCAGGACGACAAAGACACCGTTCCTCCTGGGTGCCCGGGTGGGAGGAGGGGTGTTGGAGGGTGGAAGGCAAGAAAAGGCAGGGGGTCTATCACCAAAAAAAAAAAAAAAATTAATCCCCTCACAGTTTCCTCGGGGTGCAAAGTGAGATATGAGGCAGACACGTCTAATGAAACGCTACAGTCATCGAAGGGCGAGGCGATAAAAGCGTGTATTAAACTAATGGAGGCCATCATTAGTGGCTCTATTAAGAGGATTGAGATTTCTACACTCTCCTTTGGTGATCCGTACGGAAAATGAAAAAAAAGTCCACTTTTTAATCTTTTTTATTATTACTGCATAGTTTGTGTAGTTATGAGTTCAAATTTTGCTCACTCACCCTTGTTCCACGGGGTTACATGTATACATTAGTGGACAAAAAAAGCCCTTTGACTGAAAATAAACTGAGCTCCAACAGTCAGAAAGCTCAAATTAAACGAATATTTTACCAACAACTCAAAAAAAGACATTTAAGAGTTAAAAAAATGATGTAAAAGGATGATCATCTCACAAGATTTCAACTCAACTTTAAAGTTATTTTGAGAAACGGACAGGGAATGCATCAGAATAGTTTGTTTTGTTCACTTTTGGACAATTATGACCACACTTGAGGACTGGTTTCAGGTCTTTTCTCGTCATCCTCTGTGCCCCAGGTCCAGTTTGTATGCAGACGTTATAGAGTTTCCAAAAGTTACATCTTCACACTGTAATGCTGTGATTGCAATCGCTGTTAAAACAAGAACCCAGAGGATTTTAAACCCGCTGCAGTTCCTATGCCAGGTCACTAGCTGGTGCTGTGATTTTTGTATTTCAACAATACGCTCGAGTATGAGAACAGCTACATCCAAAATGCCGAATGCTTGCATGGATCGATGATGGTTGAGTTGCTGCTACTTTTTATTAGAAATCTAAAAAGATTCAGGAAAATGTAGACTACCTGACTGGCTGCAACCGAAGTGTGCGTGTGCGAACACTTCTGCTTTCAGGCAAATTGTGTTTTGTTGTGAAGCGATGCTGGGACTTTTGAGAAACGTTCCATCTGAGATTCTGGATTTCAAAAGTTTCAGTGTCAGAGAATCAGATCCCTGTTGTTGTGTATCAAAATAGTTGAAACGCAACCAAACTGTTCCGATTTCACTTCAAAACAGCGCAGTGTAAACTGGACCCCAGGTTCAGGAGAACAGGTATATTTACGACATAAATGTCCGGTGTTTATAGCGCCCCTTAGTGTTGGGGGATTTTTGACTTTGGTCGACGTTTTGCACTTTACACAAGACTGTTTCCTCTAATGCGAGGACGAGGGGCTGAAAGTGGAAGTTTTGTGTTGCCGTGATGCAGAGGATCAAATTTATTGGTCAACATCCAAGTGAGAAGGACAAAGAAAGAGAACGGCGAAAGAAACAGAAGAGCCCTGGACTTAATCTGGGAACTGAAAACAGAAGAGTTGTAGGAATGTAAAGAGGGGAGTGAAAGAGAGAGGGCGAAGCAGGGGGAGTCAGAGGAGGAGTACTTCTAACTACAAAATAAAAAAGGGTTCTTTTATTTTGGAGGTGGAAAAAAAAGAGCAAAAGATAAGCCTCTTCTCGCCTCCTGGACGCAGTGTCAAACCCAATCAGTGTCTGTTCTGGCAGCGCCGCTCGTCTCCCAGGCTCCGGCTCACAATGGAGGAGAGCCTCGGCCGATACACCTCTCGCTTCCAATCTGCCTCCTCCAGGACGGGCCAAACGCAGACAGAGGAGGGACAACAATGCACCTCGAATGTTCATAAAAAGTCCACGGGTGGTGAGAATTGGATTAGCTTGGAAAAAAAAAAAAAAAGGAGAGACATGCTTCAGTATCTTTGGATAAGCTCGTGTTGACTTTGGCGGCTATTATCAGTCCGTATTGCTCAAAAACGGGAATGAGTACGGCTGAGGATAAACGGCAGAGCATAGGTAGATGTATTGTTGTCGACACAAGAATTAGGCTTTGTTTTAGAGCGCGCACACATAAAGTCAAAGACAGACCGGGATAAACTGCGAGCGATTACATCGAACAGCAGTCCCTGAGCTGTGGAGGCCTAATAAACGTGAGCAACAAGGCCTGATCTTTAAAACCTGAAGGAAATAAAAGTCTATTTTGAGTAGGCAACCCCCTAAATCGCATTGTCAAGCAAATCCTGCATTAAAAAGAAAAGGGTTCCTCTGTATTTATACTCCTGAAGACTTTCGTTAAGCCGGCACTGCTGCCACTTCGCAGCGCGGGCCTCATCGTCGAAGCCAGAGTTAAATCCGTCCCGCGGTGGTGATTGGAGGAAAGGGGCCATCTTTTCTTTTTTCACATGCTTCAACTCTCAGCAGCCGGCCGCCGCCACCCCCACGCACCCAGCCAGTGTTTACCCGTCACCAAACAATGGCCGGTTACTGGCAATTAAACAGCATTTTCTGAGGAATCCGCGGCTCTGGTCTAATGGCATTACTGTTGAATGATTCAGTCCTTGAATAGTCAACAGGATTTCGCCTCTCACGAGGAAAATACTGCTTCATCGAATTACGCGTATTACATAGATTTACCCACAGCTTATGATTCAGGGTTCACAGATTACGTCTCTTCTAAAGATGGTGGAAGAAAGCGGCGATAGGCCGAGGGAGGGATGACTCCAACGCCTCAAAGCTGGCCGCTGCCTTGCACTGGAACTTTGATTAGTTTACCTGAGTGTGAAGATCCCTTTTTTTGCACTTAGCTTTTATGACTTTAACTCTAGTATTCGATGATGCAAGCCTCAGTCAGACACACACATGTGTGCGCCGCAGCATAGGAGCAAACTGCACATTGTGGCCTTTGACCTTTCGCGGCTCGACTCGAGCGGGGCAGCTCAAGGAACCGGGAAGATTGGCCAAATCCATTATCTCACAATGAAGGGCTAATTACTGGGCCTGCAAAGCTCAAATCACACGGCAGCAGACTGCCTGTCTCTGTCCTCGGCTCACCCAACATCTTAATTGCTCTTTTATTCTCTCCGTGCTTCTACAGTGCCTCTCTCCGTCCTCCTCTCGCCTCAGCCATTTCACACATAAAAGCCAGATGCTAATTGCCTGCTATGGAAATATTGGGTCTGTGATTAGGCAGGCGGAGGGTTTGGCTGGCCCCGCATTCTCCTCCGTCTGCATGAGTAACGGCACGAGCCAGCGCGTCAAAAAAAAAAAAAAAAAAGGGGGACGTGCGACTTGTTGGCGGCGGAAGCGAACTCGCGGAGCGGGGATGCGAGCGCGAGGCTCGCTATTGTGCCCGGATGGCAACTTGTCAGAGCGCCATGTTGGCAAAGTGTTGACAGGAAATCAGCTCGAGCGAAAATTACAGGAAAATTAGCTCGAGCGGCTTTCGGCTGGAGTCGGTGCGTATTGTTGGCGGATTTGTGGTATTAGAAAAAAAGTTTTCTTTTAAAAACCTGGGCATGTGGACTGCTGTCAGTAGGCAACGATAAAATAAACAAACAAACAAACAGAGGAACCGTTCAGTCAAATGAACAAAGCAGCTTAGCTCACATTAGTGGCTGATGGATTTTTAGTCTCGTGCAGCTTTTTTAACCTGTGATGAGTCATTTCTCTAAACCCTCATTGATTCACTAAAAAGAGCTGCATATCACCATCTTCTAAAAATGTTTATTGCACGCCACCATAAAAGATGGGCAATTATTAAATTATACAACTGCCTGTGTCTGTTAGCAAAATATATCATGACCCACTGGATGGATTTTAACAAAACATTTAGAAAGTAATGATTTGATGCACATTTACAACTGATTAACCAGCTGAAAATGGCGAAAACTCAGCCAGTTCTACAGATGTTGAGCTAAGATTTAGAGTGTTGGTAGCTGAGAGTAAACCTCAACACATACTCTGAGGGCTAACAGATCACACCATGACTTTCAGTTTCGGATGAACTTCATCATGTGAAACATTACACCTTCTAATTGTTTCTTTAGCTGAACATTAACGTTTCCATTCAAGTGGGAAAAGTAAAGAAACTGCAAAAGTTTTAAGTGTGCACGTCCTGCATCGTTGGTTTATTTTTTTCAGTTTAGAGTTCTTAAATCAAACGCTTTAGCAACCTGAGCTTCTATAATCATTTTCTCCAATGAAATACCTTCTTGCTACACATTCAGTTCCTTATTTGCAGATTTTAGATGATTGTTTCTGTCACTTTGACTCACTGAAAGTCACCTGGAGTCAAACCTTGGCTTAGTTCTCATTTCCCTTGAAAATATCGGTAGATATTAAAAAAGTTCCCTGCAGAGATTCCTCCACGAACTTTCTCCAAGATGTTGGAAGCGGGAGCCAGAGCCATGTTTTCCCCAACAGCAGCAGAGGAGTGTTTGGGCAGTGTGGTGGATGGAGGCTCTGATGGTGCTGATGGTGGGTGGTGGGGGGGTAGGTCGGCTGTTCAAAGGCTGGCTTTCTACAATGTTGGTCAGTTGGGGATTAAGGTCCTCTGTGAAGCAGAATAGCCCCTCTAATTAAAAAGGATAAGAAGGCAGAGAAATAGCGAGAGCCACGGGAGGAAGCAAAGAGAGAGAGAGAGAGAGAGAGAGAGAGAGAGAGAGAGAGAGAGCAGAGGAGAGCAAATTTGCTGAGAAAAGAAAGAAAAGAAAAACTGTCTTCCTGCAGCCGGGGCCGACCAATTCAGACTGGATTAACTTTACACTCCTCCTCCTTATTTCTGTCACTTTCTCCCCGGTCTCTCTCTATTGTGCAATTTCCGAACTTTGCTCACCACATGCAATTTACTCTCCTGAAAGTGGAGCCTCAAAGCATGCAGCTGGACCTCCGAAAGCTACAACAGTTTTTTTTTTTCCTTTTTTTTTGTGGAAATCTAATTTGAACAAAATCCCCTTTGTGCTACAGTTTATTTAAGCTGAAAAACTAAAAGTAACACAATTTTTCATCTGGTGAAGACATGCCATGCAAATTAAAATGTGTGTGAGGTCTTATTTTCTACACAAACCTTTGTGCACCTGTGTGTGTGTGTGTGCCCCTCACGATTTGCCACTAACAGCATTTGAATAGAGGGACTGTGTGCTTTGCTCCAGATGCTGACTGACAGCAGGTGGGCTGTTTGCTGTGGGGATGCCAGGTTGTGTTTTTGTTTGGCCCTCCTCTGTCCCTCCTGGCCGGTAGGTGGTCCTGGGCTCCCAGGGTGTGTCCCTGCTGACCAGTACCCAGGTATGAGGCTCCTCAGTTTGGATAACACTATAGCTACAGGCTGTGGGAGGTTAACGAGGTACCAGCACACACAAGACATTCGGACCCTCCTGTGGCCAAACCACAAGTGGATGTATCTCAACAATGAAGGATCCAAGCATGAATAGAATATAAATATACAATTCTACGGTGAGTGCACGGGGGGGAGGGTTCTGAAAAGTGTGGCTGCAAGTACAGGACTGCCACTAACTATTAACCCAAGTAGTTTTAAGGTTCAACAACTTCATAGTGACAAGGTGAGGGTGTTAGACACAGTTTGAAGCAACAGGAACATCAGGGAAGAAGTAAATCTTTCACATATTGCATTCAGCTTAATGTTGTTGTCATTTGACTTTTTGTTCACCCACTTTCATCAAACACATTTCTTATAAAACCTCATTTATATGCATGTGTGAGGCACTGGTCAGCGTACGACAATTCCATAATCATTCACACTAGTACTTTAAGCAGTCTTTAGAAGTGGGGTTCTGTGGAAAGGTTATGAACATTATCTATCCTACCTGTTGTAGACAACTCTTCGAACGACCTCAGTTATAAGAAATAGAAATTAAATTTGACAAAAAACTCGATAAAACCTTAAAAGACAAAATTCGTTGTTTTCCTTATTCGGTGTAAATATTATAATAAGGCTCTGTGATTTACAAATTCAGCTTCAGCTGTTGAGATCTGATAATGATAAGGGTGAATAGATTAAATAATCTAAAGATTGAGTTCCTATAATCAGTCTGTTGTTTGGTCAGCCTGACCTGGTGCCCCTGCTTTAACGAGAGCTTAATATGTGTTAAGTTGAAGAAAGGTTATCACCTTTCCTTATCCTCATCGAGCTGCTACATATCTCATCGGTGTGGTACGAATTAAACTCTGTTTCTCTAAACTGTGGCTGTTTAAAAGGTTATCTGCAGCAGGTGAGATATTAATTATTTATAACCTTTCTACAAATTCCACTTAAAACATTTCAACTATAGCTTTAAGGTCTCATTGTAAACAGAAGATGGCACTACTAAATGACACCCCAACATGCTTAAATAGCCCAAGAGAGGAAGTAATTTGTTTTTTGTCAAGGATAAGTACACAAGCAACATCGCCTTACCCTAAAGCTCACTTCTGAGGAAATTTAGAACTCAGGAGTCTAAAACTAAAGACAATATTGAGACTGCAGATGTGCTTTCTGCAGAAATCACATCTAACTATTGGAGAAAGTTTCCTTTCTTCTTTATGCATGAACAACAAAAACTACAACTGAAGGAAGCAGACAGACCTCGTTTTAAGGGGTCCTTAAACTCCAACTTTACAGGTTTATCAGCACATCTGCTGCCATATTATTAATGTTTAATTAGTTCTTTAGGGAAAGTTTCTAATTCAACCAACAATGTACTTCATCCAGGGTTACGAGTCTCTGCTCCTGTTACTTTGTTGGAGGTTTTCTGCAATTTAAATTCACTAGACTGACTTGTTGAATCTTCACTGGGTTTTTTTACAGTTGTTGAAATGTTTAAAGCTGATGTGTTAATGGGCTTGAAAAAGTTCCCAGGACTAAAAGTTCCACTTATGTTTTGGTGGAAACAGACAAACAAGCTGAGACGTGCCTGTTTCCAAATGGCTTTTTGTGAAGGCATCATAAATGCCTTTTTCTTTTCATTTCAAAGAACCCTTCTCTAACATAAAAGCAGCGTCTTTTCCTGAGAGACGTGATTATTTTAGCAGGACGACTCATGCAGAGTGAGTGTGTCCTATCTGATGTCCAGATTTGTCTCCTGTGGAAGATGATTCGTGCTTCATGAAGAGGAAAATGGGACAGCAGCGCCCACTGACTGTGGATCAGCTAAAATTCATGAATTTGGCAAAAGTGGACACAGGACCTTCTTATAAAGCCAAATAAAAACAAGGTCTAACATTTCTTGAAGGAATGCACATTAACCCACCACCACCAAAACAAAGATGTTGCACAACTTGTTAGTGCTCACATTATATATTGGGGATGACTATAACCTATTGCCAAGCCAAATTTAGCTCAATATCTGAAAAAATTACTGAGTTAGATCCATTTTCTTTTTCAAAAATCAATTAGCTGTGGTAGCCACCTTGAATCTGGTTGACTCTAAAAGTTAACCAGTTGTAGATGTACATCTAATGATTACTTTCTGAGAGTCTCATTAAAATGAGATATTAAACAAACCCACACAGAAACACAGGCAAATTTCGTCTTAATTATTATTGCCAATGTTTCATGGCAGAAGGGCAATAATTTGTCTCTTTCGTTTTCCACTGAACCACCTGTTCCTCTACAGCCAGAGACTCTTCTGATCAAACAGGTCAATATCTACAGACGCTCAATCTGGTCACTTATAATCACCAATAAATACAGTTATAGCTCCTACAACTGTGCTTATATCAATAAATCAGCCGGTGGTAGTTGCACACCCTTCGCTTTTGTCCAGTCCAGCTCTGAGGGTGTCAGAGTGTGACAGATGGGCTTTAGTGAGGAGGGCCAAGCCGCTGATTTGACCTTGAGACATGCAGGCTACTGAAGTCTTGGAAGTCTCACTCGGCTCTTTGATAGTAAAGATTTGGTTCCTCTGTTGTGTTTCTTTCTAAATTAGAACAAAAGATCATGTTTTTCTTGGAGTTTAAGACCTGTAAGAAGAGCAGGAGCTTGCGTGGCCAGGCCCGATCTCTGCTGGGCCTGGAGAGGCTCGGTCCCACGACTCTTACAGCCTTGGGTTCGTCTCCCTGACAGCAGGAGGACCGTGGCTTTGTCAGTTCGCCGGGAGACAGGGGGAGGGCATATTGCCACAGACGTTAACAAGCGTCCTCACCTTTTAACAACCACGGCTCCATTTAGCCGAAACGCTCCCCAGGGCTGTTAGATATTTTCCGATGAATTATATATCAGAGCCGGAGATGAAAGCACTCAGTGGGAGCCAAGAACATAGCTGGTGGGGGAGCAGATTTTGAAGCCTGGTTGGGCTGTTTGTTTTGTGATTGTTCAGGGAAAATGGGAAAACTTACAGGTTGTACAGTAAAACTGCAATCAGGAAGAAAATACACTTGACATGTGATAAAGGTAGGCAAAATCAGCCTTTAGGTGTAAGAAATTAGGCTGATATATATATATATGTCTAAATAGGCTCTATCTATCTATCTATCTATCTATCTATCTATCTATCTATCTATCTATCTATCTATCTATCTATCTATCGATCTATCTATCTATCTATCTATCTATCTATCTATCTATCTATCTATCTATCTATCTATCTATCTATCTATCTATCTATCTATCTATCTATCTATAGCCTATTTAGACATTTTTAGATGAAGCTCATGATGAAAAGCGATAAAGTTGCAGCCATTTTGGTCAAACCTTGCAAAAGACGTGCACAATGTCACACAAGATCTGTTACACAAGATCTGATGGGAATGACTCTCAGCTACTACCACGTGAGCTCATTAGTTCATGAGATATTTTGCTAACAGACACAGTAATTAACAGCAACATTATAAAAACAGATCCCATGTTATCAGCTGGTGCTTAAAGCATAGGATGGAGATGACTCTCAGCTACTACAACACCAAATTTTAGCCCCCTACCTAAAAACTGACTGACATTTTTGTGCTTTCTAAGGTCACTTAGCTGTGGTGGCCATCTTGAATCCAGTTGACTCCAGATGTTAATCAACTGTAGGTGTAAATCCACTGATTACTTTGTGAGAGATTCATTAGGATCAGAGCAGTGGTTCATTCAGATATTCTTCTAACGCAACAAACAAGTGCTTTTTGTTTGCTGTGTTCCCAAAATATCTTTGGTAGCAGGCGATAACGATGCCTAATTGGGATTAAATCAAAGCAGTGAAGCTGAGAGCTGGGTGGGATTGACAGCTGATAATCCAGCACATGTTTGTAATCTTGATTGTAAAACAAAATGAGGCTAATGTGATTCTCTTCCTTCCTCTTTCCCATAATCTTCATAAAAGGGTGACAAGAAGAAACACCTGCCTATATCCTTCCTGCCTCTTTGTTTTTGCTTTATGTATTTATGTATTTGTGTTTTATTTCATGTCTTGTTTTGTTTTGTTTTTGCCCTTGTGAGGAGTGACGCCCAGCACTGAACTTTTACTCCGTGACACAGAAAGCTTAAAGGCATCAGAATGACATAAATAAATAAAATGGATGGGGTCTCTGGGTCTTGATGGACTTGCATGAAAACCCTTTTTAGATCAGCAGTGAATTTAACATTAAAGTCTGTTTGCTGCCTCATCACTTTGCCAAGCAAATTGCCATTGGTTGTTCAAATTTCTCGCCTCCTTCTTTCCGAACGCCCTCCTCCTCTCCCCCTTTATTTTTGTTTCTTCCCCCTCTACACACACATCTCTCTCTCCCCCTCCATAAACACAGAGCATCCCTCAGTTTATAATCCAACATCCGGAAGGAAACAAATCAAAGGCGCCCGATGAGCCACAACCGAAAGGCGTTTCATCCACCAGGACACCCAAGTAAGTGTTGGCCTTACACCTTAACTGAGTTTTTAAGGAATTCTTTTTTTGTTTGTTTGTTTGTTTTATTAAAAACTTCCAGCTACCAGGAGAGAGATGTGGACTTATCTGCAGAGGAATAACTGAGGAGACGGACAGAGTTACAGGACAGAGGACCAGTCCTCAAGTTTAACCGCTTAAAATAAGAGACAAATCATAAGATCATTAAAGTGCCTTTAAATCAAAAGCAAAATACAGTTTTTTTTTTTTCATGAAACATGTTCTTTGTTTAAAAAGAAAAAGGTTAAACAGGATTCCAAATTGTGATTGTTTTCATTCTATCTTATATTGGTAGAAACAGAGTAAATAAGTAAGTCAAATAATTTATTAAATAATAATAATAATAATAATAATAATAATAATAATAATAATAATAATAATAATAATAATAATAATAATAATAATAATAATAAGTGTCAGTTTAGGACAGTAAAGGTCTAACAGCAGCTCTTTGTTTTATTTTCCTGACGCAGAAACTGATGCGGGGCTGGATGATGCGGGGTTGGATGATGCGGGGCCGCGGCCGCATGGCGTCCTGTAATCAGACCAGCGCGTGCCATCCGGATTATCCCCTTAATTTCTGACAGGAAAAAAAAGAAGAAATAAAGAGATGAACAGAGAGAGAGGGAGAGGGAAAAACAGCTTGAGCCAATAATAATTATAATCTGAACGGATATAGATCAACCAGTGCATGGTGACAGACTGAGAAGAGAAATGGCCGTTATTGTCATAATAATAATAATAATAATAATAATAATAATAATAATAATAATAATAATA
>NC_051448.1:15268107-15297982 GCF_001649575.2 Kryptolebias marmoratus | reverse complement strand
GGGGGGGGTGAAATCAGGCGGGGTTATAGTGGCAGTTTGTGTGTGTGTGTGTGTGTGTGTGGTGGGCGGGTGTGTGTGAACGCCTGTCAGCCAGACAGAGCATCCTCAGTCCAGCTGGAGGTCTCTGCTCGGCTTTAAGAGAACCTGAGCTCGGAGGAGGACGCCCACTCCTTCACACCCACCGCTGCGCGTAAAAGAGCGGGCGGCGCGCAAACATTTGGCGGACACTCGTGTTTAAAAAGCAAAACAACAACAACAACAAAAAATAATTGTTTTTAACATTTCAGGATCATCTGGGCGACCTAAAACTGAGCCCACAGAGAGACTGCAGCCGCCGCTTTTGCGCCATTTCCCCCTCCCGTCCTCGCGTGTTCGGACCGGCCGCCAGCATGATGTCCTACCTGAAGCAGCCTCCGTACGCCGTGAACGGACTGAGCTTATCTACCTCAGGAGTGGACCTGCTGCACCCTTCAGTGGGATACCAAGGTAACGTCACTTGAACGGGGAAACAGGAGCTTTCTGGGTCTGGATCAAGTTAGAATAATTGTTTTTTTTTACTCTCTCCCTGCCCTCAAACCATCTTTCTTGTTTTGTTGTGTTGCTATCAGCAGCCCCTCGCAAACAGAGGAGGGAGAGGACCACCTTCACTCGGGCCCAGCTGGACGTGCTGGAGAACCTCTTCGCCAAGACTCGGTACCCTGACATCTTCATGAGGGAAGAGGTGGCCTTAAAGATCAACCTGCCTGAATCCAGGGTGCAAGTAAGTCCGTTTCAGACAAATATCCCAACCACAGAGTCTTTTAGTCAAGGCTGGAATAATGGCTCTTCGTTGATTGTTTATTCAGTAATAAAAAAAGATGCACACGCATATGTGAATGGTACATATATTAAAATACTTGACACAAGAACATTGCTGTCTAGTATCTCATGACAGATACAAGGGGAGAAAGTCTACTAGCCCATTTAAAATAAACATCTAAATATCCCAAAGTCAGAGAACTGCTCTCACTTGTCACCCTTCTAACTTTAACCCAGAGTAAAAAAAAAACAACAAATATCTGAACCAGAAATTGTTTTTTTTATCCAAGTCAGGCAATTAAATGTTCTCAACTTTTTTATGATGAGGACTTTTTGTACCAAAATGTACTAACATGTGCCCGAATCCAGATTCAATTTGAGAAAAGTATCTGAAATGCAATGCTTTTTGGTTGTTTGTTTGTTTTTTAAGTGGACCTTCTCACCTTATCTGAGGTGAGATCTACTTGTGTTATTTTTATTTTTTATTTTTTAAACGTCCTTCTAGCCTGAATCCAGGGTGTATCTAAACCCATTTAAAACAAATATCTGAAAGATTTCTTTGAATCGAAGTCAGGGGAGCAGACCTTATCACCTCTTTATTTTGGCCAAATTGCTCAAACATGCTTCCAGCCTGAATCCAAATATCTGAACCCTGAACCACAAAGTATTTTAATCAAAGTCAGAATAGTGGACCTTCTCATCTTTTATTTCTGGTGAAAAGGTCCACGTGCGCAAAATTAGAAGACCCTACTAGCCTGAATCTGGGGTAGGCTACATGTAAGTCCATTTGAGACAAAAATCTGAACCAGTCTTGGCTGGAATAGTGGTCCTTCTCACTTTTGTTTTGGTGACCCCTTTAATTTCTTCCAGTTAAGCCTACTGTGTTTGGAATAACTAAAGATAGGCCTATATGTTATTTTCTTATTTAAATAAATTAAGTCAGTCATTCCTCATTTGTGTTGTTTCCTTCCAGGTGTGGTTCAAAAACCGACGAGCCAAACACCGTCAGCAGGCCCAGCAGAACCAGCCAGGAGCGCAGACCAAGTCCGTCAGCAGGCCGGTGAAGAAGAAAGCCTCCCCGGTCAGGGAGGCCGGCTCGGAGAGCGGAGCCAGCGGCCACTTCACGCCGCCTCCCAGCACCCCGCTCCCGGCCGCGAGCAGCGGCGGCAGCGCGGCGCTCGCCTCCATCTGGAGCCCGGCCTCCATCTCGCCGCTCTCGGACCCGCTGTCCACGTCCTCGTCCTCCTGCATGCAGCGCTCCTACCCGGTGACCTACACCCAGGCGGCGGGCTACAACCCCCAGGGCTACACGGCCTCGTCCGCCTCCTACTTCACCGGGATGGACTGCGGCGCCTACCTCTCGCCCATGCACCACCAGCTCCCCGGCTCCGCCATGAGCCCCATGGGCGGCGGAGGAGGCGGCGGGGCTTCCGGCCACCTGAGCCCGGCGTCGTCGCTCTCCTCGCCGGCGTACGGAGCGGCGGGGCTCGGCTTCACGGGGGCCGCGGACTGCCTGGACTACAAGGAGCCGACCGCCTCCTCCTGGAAGCTCAACTTCAACTCGGACTGTTTGGATTACAAAGACCAAGCAGCCTGGAAATTCCAAGTGTTGTGAGGAGACTTCAAATAAATAAATAAAGAAAAAAAAAAAAAAAAAACTGCGAACTTTTCATGCAAAAGAAAGAAAGCAGCTTCGGGCCCTAAACTTCTACCTCGGGTCGAGCGGTGCGACTTCTCCACTGAGACTGACTTCTCACCATCTTTAATCAGGGGCACGGAACAAATCTGTTGACCAGAAAGGAAAAAAAAAAAGAAGAAGGGGGGATCAAGAGAGTGAAACTTGGTTGAGTTTGGGGATTTGTCAGGTTCTCTTCTATAAGCTCCTTAAAGACTCTCCTCTTGTCTTCTCTTTTTAATTTTCTTGGCACGCTGAAGGGTCCCTTTGATCAAAGCAATGTGCACGAGTGTGTGATATAAAATGTGTGTGTGTGTGTGAGAGAGAGAGAGAGAGAGAGAGGACAAGCAGCTCAGATGCACTATTTAATTTATGAGGAAAATATTTAGACAATCAGTCCGTTTGAGCGTGGACATAAATGTCTTTATGTGCTTTTTAATTTTTTTGGGGCATTTTTATCCCCCTTGTCATTTTGTTGTGATTCTTCAAACTGTAATATGCAATTCTGCTGCTGCTGCAGAAAAGGCGCAACATGCAGGCTGTGAATTTGATAGGTTTATCTCTCCGGTGTCAAAGGATAAAATGTTAGTTTTTATTCAAAGTATTAGGCAGAGCAGGGTACATGAAACCAGCAGCAGCCTGGGATCGTTTTGAAATGTAAAAAGTGCTGTTGAAAAGAGCCACAATGATGATAATATTAATAATAATAATAATAAAAAAATTGACATGATTAATTATGTCTTCATCCATCTGATCCACAACTTGTCAACGGGCCATATGTTTGATTTATTTACATTTCGACACAAATGATCTTGCTCCAACATAGGAGGCTCAGTCTTTAGGGTCACTTTTTATGGAGCCTGGTATTTCTGCAATTGGGGAAGGATGAGAACTATTAATTTATTTTGTCTCACATGGAAGATAATCCATTGTTTGTGTCGACACCATTGGTTCAGAAGGGGAAAAAAAGTGAAACAAGTGCACAGGTGGTGCAGAATGATTCAACACCAGCACAGGAAAACTGACAATAAACATAAAATCTTAAGAAGGTTTTTTTATATATTTTCATTGTCTTATATGTGGAACAAGCTTTTATTTCTTTCTCCATTTTAAAGCAACATTCTGGTATTGAAATAGCCGTAAAATGTGATTACTTATTATAGTTTATATCAGCTTCACATATGGCTTCAACGAGCTTTTAAAGCCTTTACCCTTCATTTGGTCGAAGGTGAACGATTCTCTCTGAAATGCTGGTTTGAATCAGTCCAGCAGGGAATCCAAGTACATGCAGCCTCTGCAGAATGTTTTTTGTGAACGAGTTTAAGCAAGTCTCCTGTGACTTCCTGCTGCCATTAAAGGGTTTTTCATTTTCTCTTTTGACCAACAATTATCAGCTGCAATTGACCCAATTGTCCAACAGCAGAAAAACAAACAAGTCCATAAAGTAAATATTCCTCTAAGGCATTATTTTAATCGGTTGAACAAGTCCTTAAAATTGTTCATATTTCAGCTGATGTTGCAGATTTATCCCACAAAGCTGCCAGGAAATGCTTGATGTTTTACACGCAAGACAACCTGCGTCTATAATTTTCATTCCAAAGAGCACAAGCGTCAAAATAAACGACACCTGTTGCGTTCCTGTCACCGCAACACATGAACATGTCACATTGAGACAGAAACCCCTCGACAGGTTTTCTAATAAATGTCAATAATGAGCAGAAAGTCAGCCTCTCCCTGCAGCACAGGGACCAGCGGGGGCCTCAAAGTATCTATTTGATTTCAATTAGGCACAAGCGGCACTAAAAAGGACATCTGGGTTGAGGAGACCGCATGTTTTGTTAGCTTTTGCCCCGAGGCGAGGCTTTCCCCAAGCAGCTCGACTTCAGACTGAAGCTGCACTCATCTGTCTGTCTGTCTGTCTGTCTGTCTGTCTGTCTGTCTGTCTGTCTGTCTGTCTGTCTATCTGTCTGTCTGTCTATCTATCTAAACACAACAATGGATTTTTTTCTGTCAACTATTCAAATTACAGAAGTCACAGGAGCAATTTTTTCTAAGTTTTTACTTTCTCGTTTGGGCCACAACATAAAATGGAGACCGAACGTATTAGTTGGAAAGTTTTTGTTATTTAAAAACAGCTCATCGGTGTTAAAGCCGTGTTTCATGGCTGCGGCCGGTCTGAACAATCAAGCAGAGCTGGACTGCTGCAGAACCATTTTTCCAATATAATCTGACCAAACGTTAATCTAATAAATCAGCATGTTGCTCTTTGACAACCTTAGAGACTCAAAGACTTTTGTGTGTTTGGATTTTCTGAACCTTCTGGGCTTTAAATGCTGCACTTTTCTGAACCCACAGACAAAAAAACCCCCAGCTTGGTATGTTGCTGTGACCATAAACAGGGGTTTTACTCTCATGTTTGCAGTCTTAAATAAGTGAATAAATGCTGTTGGTCCCCAAAGCTATAAAGCCACATCTCACCCACCATAGGTGCTACAGATCTAAACCACAGACTGAGCACAGTTCAACAGGAAGTCCAACAAAGTTAGTTCACCTCTGAAATTAAAACGTTTATTATTAAAAAGAGCTTGTTGAATCCAAGCAAGAGAAATCTGGTAATAAGAAAAGACTGATCAGATATATGAACACGACTATCAGTCAAATACGTGTCTCTGTTGGAGACTTGAGCCCATTAAGAGTCGTCTGTCATCCTTTGGTGACTTGTTGAAATGTTAACAAACAACAGCATAGTTTACACATCAAGTTTCAGTTCAATATCTGTAAAACCATTTTTGTCCTGCTTAAAGTTGGTTAGGTGCAGCGGCCATCTTGAACTGGATTGATTTGAATCAGTTGCAGACGTACGTCCAGTGAATCCTTCCTGAGAGCTTCATCAAGATCCACACATCATAAGATATTATGCTAACAGACAGAAAGAGTTCACTCAAACACTTGATGCCAAGTGGAATTTTTAAGCAAAGATGTTTAGTGCTTAGAGTATGAATTGGGGATGATTCTCAACTACTACCACACCTGCACTCGTGTGACAAGAGAAGCCCATCAGTGAGTCAGACGAACAAGGACCCTAACGAGCCTCTATTGTTAGGAGAGTGAGAACAATTTGCAAGCAATCCAGCTTACATCACACCTCAGCTTTAAAAGCTCAACTCCACACTCTCTATTTCTGAATTGAGAAAGCTCCTCGGATGAGAAGCGAAACATCTTCAACTACAGAATAGAAGTCCAGTTGTTTTTGTTTTTAACCTTTTTTGAATTTACCATGGCCTGGATGAACGAGAATCTACGCCAGCATATTACCACACCAAATTTAAACTCAATATCTGTAAAATTGACTGAGTTATAGCCATTTTTGTGATTGCTAAGGTCGATTGGCTGTGGCCGCCATTTTGAAATGGATTGACTCCAAAAGATAATCTGTTGTAGAGGTCCATCCAGTAATTACTTTCTGAGAGTTTCTTAGAAATCCGTGCACTGATTCATGAGATATTTTGCTGATAGACAAACAAACGAACACACACAGGCAAACACATTGTTGCAGGTGGGTGATTTGAATATTTGAATGCTGTGAGTAACTAAGGACTCTTGCAAACCCACACAAACAATGCAAACATTAAGAATTGGCTAAATTATTCAGTAAACTGCTTCACATTCTTTAGTTTTCAAAATTCAGTTCAGCTCGTGTATCGAGGAGGAGTGGATGTTCTCTGTTCACATCAAAATGCTTTAAAATACATTTTTTGGCTCTCAGAGAAACATTGCAAATGCTGCATTTTTAATCCGTAAATAACTGATGAATAGTAAGTTTAAGTAAAAATATACAGTACAATGCTGTAGTCATTCTTTACCCACAATGCATTGTGAACTGCAGCTGTACCAAAATAAGATGTTACTGGAGAAACTACAGCAATTTGTTTCCATCCATCCATCTGTCCATCCATCCGTCCATCCGTCCATCCATCCATCCATCCATCCATCCATCCATCCATCCATCCATCCATCCATCCATCCATCCATCCATCCGTCCATCCATCCATCCATCCATCCATCCATCCATCCATCCATCCATCCAGACTAAAAATGACATTCGGATGTTGTTTGGATTACAGGTTGATTTTATCTCAAATTCAAAGCTTTTAGTTCATTTTTAACAGTCAAAATAAACATTTTTTGTTGTTGTATTAAAGCAATAATAAGAGCTATTAAAGCCGATAAACTCTGCAACTCAAATCCAACTTTACTCCAAACATACTTTCGCTCTTCACAAAAAAAAACAAACGGAAAACACCAGTACGAAGAGCATAGACACAGAAGTGATTCCAAACAGATGGTGGTATCATTGTCTCAGGCGAACGGCATTTGTTTGCTATCCTTTAAAAATAAAAGAACAAGTAAAAGTACTGGGGCACCCCTCCTCCACATATGAACACACCAACGGCCATCTGAGAGGCAAACTCGATTCCCCAGCAGCAGCAGGTGTAGGACAGATACTGTATACACATGAATGCCAGAATAGACTTCTTTTTTTTTTACATTTTTTGTGAAAGTAAAGAACATTTGAGTTGAACGGCCCAGTTGGTGAGAATCTAACTGAAGACCATTGTTATGCATAAGCATGTGTCCTACATTCCCAGGGAGGCAACGTCTATCACATATAAGCACGGCAGAACATACATAATTCATCTGCGACTGCAGCCGTCATAGAGTCTCGTTTGACTGCGTGAGACAATAGTGTTTCTGTGTGCTCATCCAACAGGCCGCTGGTGGTGGCAAGGTCCACGGCGCGTTTTAACTCCTCCCGACCTCTCTAACCATGTTAAACTGTAGAGTGATTTCAGCTCGTGGATTAGACAAACTGATGAGATTAGACTAAATTCTGTCGTGGGGCACACGAATGATGCTGTGATGGTTTAAAGCTACTTAAAACGAAGCAAATATGCTGGTAATTGCATCAAAAGCTGAGCATGTGCTTCAAAGTGGGGGCAGTTTTGAATTTTTTTGGGGTCTGTACTTGAGTTTTTCATGTAAACATTGTTTTTTTTTTTTATAATTAAAAATAATCAGTTCTGGTAGTTAGGCCCCATACTTAAGTAAACATGATATAGCAACAACACTAAAACCTGGTTGAGAACCAGAATAAGTTGGTGAAACTTCAGCCAAAAAGGACCTTTTGCTTTTGGTTTTGTTTTACAATATGAAATTTAAAGTATGCATTTTATTAAAAATTTACTTTTTGAAGTGATCTAAAAAAATATGTTACTTTAAAGCATTTCTTTTTTTAATAACTGATAAAAAATTATCCTAACCAATCCAGCTAAAGGGAGCTGGACCTCTTCTTGATCTCTGAAGACATTTCTCTGATGAGGACATCTTGAAGAATCAAAAATAAGTTTGTATGCCTTCGACTTAATTTGTTGGGATTATTTAGCTTTTTGTTTTTCCTTTTTAAGTTTAAAAGAGGAGCTGAAAAAGCTCCCAACAGGACCTCCAAGGTCTTCTTCCAGTAATCCTGGCTGTTTCTGCCGTCTGTTGTTGCTATTTTTGTGTGGAAAACGAAGCACACAGCACGCTTCATTTTTCAAAACATACAAATATCGGTGATGAAGCCAGAATCCCTCAATGAACACAATGATTTTATACAACTTTTCACCCTCAGCTGTTATAAACACTCATATTTATTAACAGGCTTTCTTACAGGGAATCATTAAAATACTGTTTAAATTCTTTAACACAGGCTGAGAAAATCCCTTTAAATGCATTTTAAAAAAACACAGAAACACATCCGCTTTATGTCCTAATCTGTGCAATAATCTCCTCCAGAAAACTTTTTGTTTTTTTATGGAATTACCTGATTGTTAATATGAATACACAGAAAGAAAAGAAACAAAAAACACTTTTTTGTTGGAGTTGCACATGAAAATAAAATAAAAAAAAGAACCCTTCATAAAACTGAAACTTAAACCCTGTTATTTCATTCAACACACCAGTTAAATATGTTATTATACAGACATAAGGCAGAGGGCTCATTGCAAAAATCCAGCATATGTAAAAGAATTAAATGCTATTAAAGGTTTACATAGATTTAATACGTATATATATATATATATATATATATATATATATATTTTTTTTTTTTTTTTTCAAACCATCCTTTTAGTTTCCTGGATTATATCAACAGTGGACATCCAGCCAGCAAAGCACTTCTGCCTTTATGAGAACAAACCATTAGCAGGAAAAATCGTAACAAAATCCCCTTGAAAGAGTAAAAATAGGATAGATTTAAGAACAGATTATATGCATTTAACGACCAAATTTACATCCATAGGCTTAAACTGAATGTATTTGACACAAAGAGATGATTGAGAGAAGCTCTGACAGTGAAGGAGAAAAAAAAAATCTGTAAATTGGAGGCAGAGAGAGCGGTTAGATGTAAAGTTGGCTAAAATAAAAACAAGACTTCCCGTCTCTTCTGTCTGCTCTATCACCTCATCAGCCGTCGACTCAACACAGTCTGATAACTTCTTGAGACAAAATGAAAAATTCTTGCTTTTGATACAAGTTTCCTCTTGATTACTTGAATACACGGGCACAAAATCAATTTAAACACACTTCTAAACACTATAAACATGTTTGTAGATTTTAAAGAGTGATGAAAGTGCAACTAGATTTTGTTTTCCTGTCACTTCATCTAGATTTAAAGCACACTAAAACAGGCGAAGAGTGCTTTTAAAGTGGGGATCTGTGGAGCACTTATGAGCAGTCAGTGTCTTACCTGCAGTAGACAATAGACAGGGTGATTTCAGTTTGCAGCATCGAGGAGGAATTTTTATGGTAAAACAATATGACCGTCGCTCAGAGCAGGGCTCATTTTAAAGCAAAGTTCCACCATCTAGAACAACCCAAACATATAAGGATTTGTGCAGTTTTGCTTCATTTCGCCTTTGCATCAAAGGTTTATTGGGACTGAGCGCAGTTTTTTTTGCTGTTTTGCAGAATGAAGCAAAAGAATCTGACGCAACAAACTGCGGAATGTGGTCCAGCTTTAGCAGACTTCAGTGTAAAGAACTGCCGGATGCAAAAGTGATGCAGGGTACAAATCAAAAAATAAAGATTTCACTTAAATAAGTTTGACTTGTTTTGAAGGCTAAATGTTTCGTTGAACTGAGCCTTATTCAGAGCTGCTAGCTTGACTCATCTTACTCTTCAGACTAAGATCATTCTGACTGTGGTCAACTGCAGGTAAGATACTGACTGCTGATAAATACACCATACAAGCCACTTCATACAGCCACTTCACATATATTAACACAAGTGTTGTATCCAAATAACTTTTCTTTGTCTTAAAAAAAATAAAGCAGAATGGCTTAGATGCAAGAGGTATATCAGTAATAACTAGGGGGACAACTTTTAGTGAAGCTAATGTGTATTTTAATGTATTTTGCAAGGTCACAAAGCCTCCCAACGCATTCCATACAACAGAACAGCGTTCAAAATTTTACTAAAATACACAAAACTCCATTCAAATCCATCTGCAGAGCATAAAAAATGGGTCAACTGCTGTAAATGAACGATCTTATCAGGAACAGTACAGATCCACGAGAGGCCTTGTGTGTTAATTTAGCCCACTGTTCACCGCTTCAGTGACTTCTTCATTCTGTTTCTCCATCTTTGGGCAGATGGAAAGGTGGTACAGCAGAAGAGATGGACGCACAGTTTGTCGGCAGATGTCTCCCTCCGTCAACCCACCTGTTTGGTCACGTCTGTTGTGGACACACGTAGGGACGGCGATGACTCGAATGGAAATACTTGCACGTGCTTCCCTCCACATCCTCCTCCGCTTACAAGTCTCCGAATGGCCACTAGGTGTGTGTTCGTGGGCATTAGGTGTGTGTGAAAACCATGCAGGTGTGTGTCTGTGCATGCCTCCTCTCCCCTGGGATAATGAACGTGTGAAGCGCAGAGAGCAGAGCGAGCCTGGGTGTGTTTATGTCCAATAATGTGTGTGTGTTTGGGGGAGGAGGCGAAGTGTGCCCTCTTGACAACACCCCCCCAACCCCACCCCACCCCGCCCAAACACACAGCCGCCAAACGCCCGGCCACCTGTTCTGGGATTAGAGAGCATGCGGATTACACGCGTCACAATGAAGATACACAAACACAAATATGCTCCCGGCCAACAAAAGGACACACTCACAGCAGACAGCCTCGCTAATCGCTTTACAATCATCAATATTTCCAGAGCTGGGGACAGAATGACTCTAAAAAGAGCCACAATATGGACGATAAAACCAGTGCTTTTACTGTTGGCGCAAGGGTGAAAACTCTTTGGACCGGATCCATTTTTACACACATTTAAGCAGTGCTCATCTCTGGACTTGTCTATGCAGCTTTTAATGTGTGTGTGTGTGTGTGTGTTTGAGAGCTGCCAAGAGAAGTAGTTTGCCATGCACGTTGTGACCCACAACAGATCTGCTGTCCTACAACCACAAAAACACAATGACGTCAAGAAGGAGGAACCAGCGAGCAGCGGCAAACACGCGAAACACATCAGCACGAAGAACAACAACGACAGGACAGCAGTTTGTGTGATACGTGAAGGCCACACGCAGCAAAATTACAAACAAAAGCCTCCTTTAAGTTCATTCAAAATGATTATTTTTTGCAGTTTCTTTATGATGTGGCAAATTTAGAAATACAGTCATATAATTGTTACATTAAAGCTAACAGCTAAAGCTGACAAACTTAAACTCATTTAATAAAAATTAGTTCCAGAGGCCCTTGTTAGGCCTCGTCTACACTAGCCAGTTCTTTTAAACTGATTATTGTTTGTTCATAAAAAATAGAAATCCAAATGATTCTATTAAAAAGTCTACAATACTCCTGCTAGACCACTAGGTGGCGAGAACATCCACATTAAAAACATCAAAATACAGAAGAAGAAACAGTTTGGGCTTGGCTAAAGATTTTCTACAAATAATTGCTGCAAATAAGTTATTAAAGTTTTCAGCTCACGATGCAAGTTAAACGGAGATGATATCAGAAAAAAAGTGAGACAAACATAAAAAACAAAAATTATTAACAGCTCCATTGTTGTTTTAGCTTCTAGGAAACATGCAAAAATAAGCTGCTACATGATCGTGTCTCAAAAGCTCCATAGCTCCGGTCCACAGGGATACACAATTAAGTTTATCTGTCTTTTTTTTTTTTTTTTTCCAAAAACACAGTTTGCATGTGGACAAGAGGTGCAAATGTTGCAGAAAAATATCCAAAGCAGTGGAGGTGAAAACAAAACTTTTCTCTGACTTGTATCAACAAAAAAGTGGCATAATTAGATTTTAGTAGCATCAAGTCTGAAACCTTTTAAGTCTCCAGACAACCGTTGCAAGTGTGAGATAAAAACTAAACATTTTAAACAGAATGTAATTTAATTGTTGCGCTAAGTTAACCAATCAGATCAAAAAGTACATTTACGATGTTCAGGTGCTAGGGGAAATTTTAGCAACATAAATAAAATAGTGTACAGAGTTTATGGGAAACATTTTACCCCCAGTGTAAAAACAAGGACATTAATAGTAAATGTTTCCGATAAATGTGGAAGGAGTTATCAGTCATCAGCTGCTTTCAAATTTAATCTCACTTCAATTAAACCTTAGAATGAAGCCTCTCACAGAATAGTAGTGCAGTAAAATAATACAGATGGAGCCTTACAGGATCTAAATGATCCGATGATGATCTGACTCTTTAAACACATTTTGACTGGCTTGACCTTTTCCCACATGTTGGATGGAGATGAAAAGTAAGATGTTTCTTTTTTTTCTTTTTAAAGTGTCATTATGTTTGTGTGAGTGAATTCAGCCCTGTTGCAATGGAGATCTTCTCCCATCTTCCCTCTTTTCCCCCTGCTTTCTTCTGTCCCGTGGGGTCAGCGAGTTTGTTTTGCTAATGACCCCATCCCGTCACGACCTCATTCAGTTTGCGCTCGGTAATTGGTGGCACGCTGACTCACTGCGGTGTCGGGGGGACGGGCTGACACGCCCAGAGGGGGTGATCCCATTGTAAACAGACCTCCCTGACAAATAAGGCATTGTTATTGATGATTAACGGCAAATGAAGATGTGTGTGTGTGTGTGGGAGGGAGGGGTGCAGAAAGGAGTAATGACAGTCATGTTGAGCAGAGGTGTAAATGAGCCACAGATTAACCTCTGCCAGGAGCACAATGAAGCAGAGTTTGCATAATTTTGTTTTTAACTGTGTGCTTTATACCTGTTTGGATGAGTTTAAGGCCGTGGCTATTTTCACCTGTGGTTTCTGGACAACAAGTACACAACCACGTGTGTACATCATCCAGAGTCACCTGTCACAGCTGAACATAAACATAAAATGGCAAAATTATAGTGGTTTTAGGGTGCATTCACACCAGCCCTGTTTAATCCACTTTAATTGAGCTCTAGTTCATTTGCGTAGAAAGTCTGGTTCATTTGGGAAGGTCTTGGTTTGGTTAAAGTGAACTCCGGCTTATGTGGGCCTTCTGGGTAAACACAACCAAAACATACGTGCCTTTCTACCACCAGCGGGAGAAACGGCTCGTGGTCAGACGTGGAGTGAAGAGGAGGTAAAATGTTTGTTTGGCACATGTACCACAGTCAAAACAGAAATCCTAAAACCACTAAAATTTGACGCCGCTCCGTTTTCGTTTGCTTCTCCAGAAGAAGGAAGTTGCGCTTGGTGTCTTCTTCAGAGGTTTTCGTGTCGAATGCGAACCGCAGCAGCTGAAAATGGAACAAAAGTTGACGTTTTTGGCCCCCAATCGAACTGAGTCTACTGTCAGACTGTCAGGTGTGAATGCAGCATTAGTCAAATATTTTAAAAAAAATTGAAATGTTGTGTACAAGCTTCTACGGTATTGTGAGATCTTGCGCGACATGTTAGCGCCTAAAGTACGTGCTGTGGATTACTCTCAGCTACTGCCACACCCAAATTCAGCTGAGTGCCTTTAAATGTGACTGAATCAGACGTTTCTGCGTCGGTCAGATTCGATTAGCTGGGGCAGCCATATTGAACTTGGTTGACTCCAAAACTTGGGCCCCTTCCACACAAAAAAGGCCTCTATTTTTTTAAACATCTGAGTGTTGATCGTTTGAATTAATTGCCAGTCTCTGTGCTATATTTGTCACCTGAAAGACACATGTGATGTGCAGAAACCTGCTACTGAAACAAAACCTTTACTTCCTATGTGAAAAAACTGGCCCTCCACAAATGACCGGGGCTTGTTCTACCACTGCACATAGAAGACAGCTGACCGTGCACCGACCGTGCTGTGGATACCATTATTATCTGTGGAAAGGCGTGAATAAGTTCCCGTTTCACCCTGCAGCTCGTTCCCCCGATTTATGTTTGGCTCGCCTGTCATTCATGGATGGGAGGTAAATTGTTAAACTTGTAATGTGGCACAAAATGATGCCCTTGAGCACTGTGTGTGTGTGTGTGAGAGAGAGGAAATCCAGCATCATTTGACAGTTCATGTCAAAGAAGACACATGATTATTATCTATATTAATTATTAGTGAGCTTTTAGGCATAATTAGCGTGTGTTATCTGAATATGTTCTGTTTGCTGGTGAAAGGGAGTCAGGTTTCATGCAGCTGAGCGCACAGCAACAGGCATGTGTCCCTGCAAATAATAATTATAATAATAATAATAAAAGAAAAACACACACATGTGCAACGTGTTGCTTTTTAGCAAGGGAGGCAGAAAAAGACGTCTCCACAGCGTCCCCTCCTCTTCACCTCTCCTCGTCCCACTATCACGTCGGGCAGGGCCCTCCTGGAAGCGAGGGGGGAGAAAAGAGAGGGAGCGGGAGAAAAAGAAGGGCAGACAGGGTATTATAGGAGAGAGGGATGAGAGCAGTGAAGGCATTTGGAGTCTTTATTCGCCTCCCTAAGCCTCGGGCTCGGCTCCCAATCCGATTGGTCGATAGGGCCAGCCATGTAAATGAAATGCAAAGCAGAGAGACCCTGACTTCCCTCTGCCAATTTACAGGGGCCCCCTTTTTTTTCCTGTCTCTCTCATCTCTCCACTACTGGTTTCGCTCTTTTATCAGTCTGTCTTTCTCTTCTCTCGGTATCACAGCCTGCCACCTCCAACCTTTGATTCCTCCTCTGGAATAGCATCATCTGCCTTTCATTCTCTAAGAGTCGAATTCCTTTAATGTTCATTTCAAGAATTTAATCTCTCTCTCTCTTTTTTTTTTATTTCCAGGGAAACTCAAGCATATGTTCAAGTAGGTTTGTGCAACAACATTTGTCCAATGAGAGCCTGAGATTTAGTTTGATGTTTCTTTTTTTTGATTTATTTATTTTTAAAAAGAGTCTAATCAGCACCAGCAGCTTTGTTTGGTGCTTTTACCAGACGGGACGTGGTGACAGATGAGTCTGTCCCAGATTAAAGATGCCCACCACTCTCATCCCTGCAATGCTTGGTAATTGAGCATCACAAAACGAGCAGGTATGTGACTCCCCCTGCCCCGAAAAGGGTCTTCCAATCAGCAGAGAGTCCTTAAAAAGAGATGCGCTCAGATATGGACTGAGTTGCTCTGTTTAAAACATCTCGGCTCATATGAGGAAATCTGGATGAGAAATAAACTGTTACAGCAAAAACAAAGACAAGAGCCAAACTAAAGCCATCCGGCAGTGGCAAAACGAAGAGCCCGAGAAGGTCCAGGAGAGAGAAAGAAATGGTCAAGTTTCATTGTTTTAACTCTTCATTATGGAAACACTGCCACCTATAGGCGGCTGTTGAGAATGCATTTGTTTCAAGCAGAAAGAAAAACTAAAATCCACTCAGTATTTTTTTTGCAGATGTCAACATATAAATAGATATAAAAAAATACTATAGTAGCTTTTACAACCATATGAGGATCAGTTTAATGTACAGGGGCGTCCATTGTTGTGCCACTCGTCGAACTCTTAGGAAACGTTTAGATGTCAACTCAGCTGTGAGTTTGTCTCCTCATGCTTCCTGTTCATGTTGGTATTCCTTTTTAGCTTTGTGTTTAATAAAGCAAACACTTATTGTTGCTGTACTGTCCCTGATTAAAAAAGAAAGTTAAAATCCCCAACCTAAATAAAAATATATATGTTTTAAATTAGTTAAAAGCCTAGGAATGCTTATTGATGCCCCCTTTCATGCCAGAGTTTTAAACTAACATCATTTTAAAATGAGAAATGCAGAGTTACACCGGTTGTGTTGAAACCTTGATAATTAGGTTATGAGCAACCTTCCACAATCTGGCAAGATCTAGTGTGATCTGATAGCCCCCAGAGCATGTATTGTGAGTGACTCTCAGCTACTACCACATCAAATTTTAGCTTAATAGCTGTAAAACAGACTGAGTTAGAGACATTTTTGTGCTTTCTAATAATGATAATCTGTGGCAGCCATCTTAAATCAGACTGACTTTAAAAGGTTATGACCTGTAGATGTTTGTCCAGTGATTACTTCCTGAGAGTTTCATTAAAATCTGTCCAGTGGTTCATGAGGTATTTCGCTAACAGACAAACAGGGGTGACTTCAACATTTAATACCAACGTTTGAAGGAAAGATCTTGCACAATGTGTAGCTCTCAGAGAATGTGTTGGGGATGACTCTCAGCTACTACTACACCACGTCATAGCTCCATATCTGTAAAGCTGACCAAGTTATAGCCAGTTCTGTGGTTTCTAAGTTCAGTTGTATGTGGTGGCCATCTGGAATTGGATTGGCTCCAAAAGTTAATCAGTCGTACGAGTGCATCCAGTGATTACTTTCTGAGAGTTTTATTCAAATCTGCTCAGTTGTTCATGAGATATTTTGCTAACAGACAAACGAACACACAGAAACACCTTAACTAATAGCAGAAGATTTACATTCACGCCCACACGTGTACACTGTCATGTCCTGTAGAATGACATGATGACAGGACGAAGTGTCGATGAAAACAAACTCAACAAAAAGAATCATGACATGAAAAGACGTAGAAACGCTGATCTGGCAACAAACATGAGTGTGGGTGAAGAACCAGACGATTCTGACTGCAGGTTCAGTGGATCTTGGATTCTGTTGGGGGGAGAGGGATGTTATTGTTGATTGGTGCTTTGTGTGTGTATGTAGGTGTGTGTGTGTGTGTGTGTGTGTGTGTGCAGGTGTGTGTGGGAAAGTGCACGACAGCTTCAAAGAGCCAGAAAGACCTTTTCATAACACACACAGACACACCATCCTCCTCATCCTCTCCCTCCTCCAAGTCCCATCAACCCCCTTTTTCTTTGCTGCTTCTCCCCTCGACTGTCCTGCCAAGCTGACAGCTCCGAGCTCCGTGGAAAATGAGTCTCGTTGGCATTACAATCGCGCGGGACAGATTCCATTAGCACTATCTGAAATTGAGCACGGGGGGGGGTGTTGAGGAGGGGGGTTGCCCCGTGCCACGGGGGGGGGCGAGAACGATCCAGCTCGAGGAGACGACGAAACTTGTTCGGTGGCTCTGGTGCCACTGTGCTCCCCTCCTGTGTGCGACAGAAGTCACATTAAACGCAACACCCTCATGTGAATTTGCAGGGACACCCCCCACACAACCCCCCCAGTGTCCTCATGCTCACAGCTATTAACCCCCTGACACATAAATCCAAGGGTATGTGTGTGTTATTAGCTCTGTGTGTGTGTGTGTGTGTGTGGGAGGGTGGATGGGGTTAATCTTCTATGTAGTGTGGATCTTTCACACAAGATCACTCATTTTAAGAGCAGGAACACTTTGATGTCCCCCCCCCACCCCCGCCCCCCTTTTCTTTTCTGCTCTCCATCTCCCTCTAATTTGCTTCATGCCCCCCCCATCCCCTCTGAGGCCCTGCGATAAGGTGTAATGAGAAATGTTTTCAAAACGGCTCTCACCTTCCACGCTACGTTAACTGAGCATTGAGTTGGATACAGTCAGAGAGGGGTGGGGGGGCACGCATCCCCTGACCACTGAAGCTGCAACCCCCCTCACCCCCCTCCGGAGAGACGCACTTGTTTTGACGAAATCAGACCGGAACCCGCTTGCATCATCCGCACGCCACTGACAGCCGCCCTCAAAGACACCAAAGTAATGAGAGGGCGTACAGTCTTCATTAGCTGTCACTTACAGAGCATTACGGAGACACCTCCCCGGGGCTGCCATTGGTCACGCAGCGAGTGGAGGGGGAAATCTGGGAAGAGGCTGAGCGCCGAGGTTCACTTTGGCCTGAATTCACTTTGCGGCGGCGGGATGCTGCTGCAGGAGCACTTCCTGTCGTCGTCGTCAGATGTAGGGCACAAAACAGGAAGCTAAGCTCCAGCAGCAACACACAACTCAAATTACAGATACTGACAGATGAGCTCACAACGCCACTTGCTGTAACCCTCCCGTGGCCCTTGGGTCCAAAGTTACAACAGCTTCTCTTCCTCTCTCCAGTCACGAGGGCTTAAGGGGCCTAACAACACATGTCCAGGTGAAATTACATAATCAGCATGCTTTGAAAGTGAATTATTACTAAATATGGCTTAGATATCGAGAGTGCTTCAGCCTGTTTGGGAGAGATATAAATTTCTAACTGGTGTGAATGAATTACAATCACAGTATAATTAAGGGCCACCTCCAACTGGATCAAAAAAGATCAATCTGTTCATTGTTAGGTTTTATGTAATCTTGCTAAAAGACAGACAAACACAACCAAAAACATGACCTCCTTGGTTGAGGAATTAAAGGGGTTCACCTTCTGGAGCATTGACAAGGTCTTTAACAAAGGAGTCACCTGTAACCTTGACCTTTGACCTTGAAATCAATAGGCATCATCCTTGACCCATGAGGCGCTCAGCTGTGCAGTCTGACATTCCTGCGTTACACAGTTGCAAAGTGAGAGCACAGGAATCACCTGTGATGTTGACCTTTGACCTTGACATTAGATCGGATCAGCACCAAAACTGAATCAGGTGTTCCCAGCGCCTTGTTTGGCGTTTCCTGAAAATTTAATGAGAATCCGTTCAAAACATTTTGAGTAATCTTGTGCATAGACGGACAGAGGCCTTTGGATTTCCACCTCATTCCGGCAGGAATGCTATAATCTAGTTCGGGCCTCCGATGTCTCCTCTCGCCCATCCACATTCAGGCCACTTCTCTCCGAGCGAAGCAGTAACCCGTGACGGCAGCCTCCGTCGGGGCAGAACCTCGAGGCCGCTCTGTGAGACAGACACACGACGGGCCGGATTACCGGTCCAGTGCCACGACATCACCTCCCTAACAGGATAACACAGCATAATAAACTCCTCTCAAATAATCCAAACTTATTACAACTTAACCCCCCGTTTAATACACTCCGCTCAGCTTACGCGGCCCGGTCCTCTCGAACAGTTCGAGCCACAAAAGAGAACGGCTTCATGAGGCGAGAGAACACAGGAAAGCAGATTGTGTGTGCCTTAATATTGGCATTAATTGGATTTGGAAATTACGTGGCTAAATTCTTCCTGCGGCTCAGTGAAGGAAGCAAAGAGGGGGGGGGTGAAAATCTTAAAGTTAATTAATCGTCTGTGGCTTCAGTTTAATTAAAGTTTCTCAGTGTTTGTAGTTAATAGCGTGAACGTTCTCCTCTGCCACCTCGGCGACAGAGTGGGGTCCGCGGAGGGTTTTCCATTTTAGAGCACACAAACACACTCTCCCAGCATGTAGTCCTTTCTTTTTGTTTTCTTTCTCGTTTTTGGAGCACGCACAGACAGAGAGAGAGAGTCCCCTTCAAGAAGTTCACCAGACACAGACACCATTACTCCCAGTGAGGGATTCTCAGTAATTAGTCAGGATCAAAACCAACTAATCCCTCCTCTGAGAATTCAGCCGTACTGCACAACACAACCCAGTCCCCCCAACCACCACCACCACCACCGCCACCGCGTCATTTACGCTGCACCCTCTCAGTCCTGCTAGGAATCACTCTGTAGCATTAAGGTGGACAATTAATCCGTGAGGGTTCTTCGCCTGGGGTTGCAGTGTGAGCGCTTGTTTGTTTTTTGTTTTTTTTACAACACACTTACAGACATGAGCAGCATCCTGTGGGCATAAATCCATGTTACCAGTCTGTCCAGCAGCAGCTCAATCTATATATATATATATATATATATATATATATATATATATATATGCAGTCGGTCTTTCTATGTCTTGATTACACAACACACCTGATTTGAATCAATGGGTGATTAACAGGCTTCTGCAGAACATGAAGCGGTGATTTAACCACTGAATCAGGTGTGTTGGAGCAGGGAAACCAGGAAAACATGCAGGATGGTGGCCCTCCAGGACCAGTATTGGCCACCCCTGGTTTAGAGCATTCAGCAGCACCGTCCAGTTGGAGATCTGTTTCAGTATGTCCCCGTCCTGCGAGTGAAGTAGAGGAAATCTACTTTCGTTAGATGAAGGTGGCACATCTTCAGCTGGGATTCCCTCGTCTACTCTGTGGAGATCCAGGAGCCCCCCCTTTCCTCTTCCTCCTAAAGAGTTTGACTACACCGAGATCCCCATGACTTTTCTTTTCTGAGTCAAAGAAAAGTCCCCCTCCTCAGCGCCATAATTTCTGTGCAGGCTTCTGAATGACTCCACTCTCTGCGGCTCGTTACCGTCTCGGATCCTTCGCCGACTCATCCGAATTTGCCATTTGAAATCAGGCGCCGTGCGGTTCTCGGCCCCTTATCGCATTTCCACGCCGACGTGCCAGAAGTGCTCATCAAGGCGGCCGATTATTTAGAAAGAAGTGATGCAACTCAGAGCAACCTCCTGGTCGTGTTCGTTTGGGCCCCAGTGCTGGTCGTGAGTGCCCTCTGCTGGAACCAGGACTGGGCTTTTTTGTTCCTTTATCAAATGAAATTGGAAAAAAAAGGAAACTTTTTTTTTTTTTTTTTTTTACTTGTTTATTGACATGTGTATAGTGATTGTCTGTGCACCAAACTATTACAGGAGAATATGTTAGAAAATAATAATAATAATAGAAAAAGGCTGTACAGGAGCTATATTCAAAAGGAATGTACTGTTAATTGTGAGGTTTTAGGCTGTTGTTATACATGTTAGCTACTCACTCACCCATTTAAAGGAGAGGTTTTACATGAGGTGGCTGAGGTTTGGCCGTCTGGAATGAGGGTCACTGATAAATACTGTGCGGTAAAGCAAAAAAATAAAAACACAGACATGTGGGAAGAGCTTACAATACCTCTGGTGGCTTAAAACAACTTAACACACTGTGTCTTCACCAGTGCTAAGATTTCAACCTAAATTAAATAACATAAGAACACCAAAAACTAAAGCAAAAAATAAGTACAGAAAAACAAAAGAGCTTATATAAATAAGTCGAAAAAGAGGGTGCTCCAACGGTTCATCCATCCACATGCCAATGGCGTTGCATGCTTTATTGTTGTCGATACAAAAGCAAAATTCATTGAATTTGACATGATTTATGCAGGGCAGCTGATCGAGGTTTTCCTTTTAGTCGCTGCTCATGGAGCCTGTTCTCTCTGTTCTTTTATTTACCGACCTCTGATGAACATGCCCAGTACTGTTAGAAGTATTTTCCAGCCAGCATTAAGTAGAGCCGGTTTCAGATCCACTCCGATGTGTATTACATTCACGTGTGAGCCGCACGTTCAGTTTTCATCCAGCCCTTTTCTGCTTCGGACTGCTTGTTGCCCTCCTAGGACGGGTCGCTTTGAGTTAAAGTACCGTAAGCCGGTCACAGGGATACCTAATTATTAGATCAAAGGCAAGTCAAGCAGGTCTATTGTTCCGCAGACTCGACAGGTAGGAGGAAGTCTCTCTCTTTCTGATCTGTGAGTCTGTATTTGTCGTGAGGTTTACACTTCTCCTGTGACTGTGTTAGTTTATTAGTGACCTTTAATCCCTGAACTGAAGCAGCAGAAGTTGCAAAACAGAAAAAAACAAACAAAAAAAAAAGCTTAAATGCCTTCGGCCCAGATTAGTATTACAGTAGTTTTACATACGGTGTAGGCAGCTTAGAGAAGACAAACTAAGCCTTAGGGGTGTACTACGAAGCAAGCTCATCATAAGTGAGCCTTTTTTTTGGAAGCTGAGCCCAACAAAACCTGAGACTCTTCTCAGACATAACAGCTCCTAGAATAGTGGCTATGATCGTTCTTTATGAAGCCAAGCTTTCTTCTGTAAGCTCAGTGCGAGGTCACATGAGACGAGGCATTTCCCAAACGGCTTGATCTCCTTTCTGCTCAAAATGCATCAATCACACAAATAAAGTTCGACATATAAATATACCTAAACGCAAAAAGAGCAGGTTGCGTTAAAGGGGGTAATGTGGAAAATGCAAAAATCATTACTGAAGCTACTGACTGACAAAATGCCTCAAGATTATTAAGTAAAGTTAATACTTGCATGGTGTTTAGGTTGCAACAATAAACTCTTCATTTACCTCCATACTTTCTGTTCCATGAACGCGTAAATCACTTTAATGACCAAATCAAATAAATATTGCATTTATTCAATATTCTTTGATGCACAAAGATGAAATAATTCCACCTAACTTCATTTGAAAAAACAGCTTAAAACGTTGATATTTAATCATCTAAAACCACTGACTTTTTGACTGATGTCATTTAGAATTTTGTTAATAATCCAACATTTTCTTTAACAGCAATCATCTGATTGATTAGGATTACCAGATTAGGTTCCTGTAGTGATTCAGTCGGGTTTATTTAGAGCCTCCATCAAAACATTTAAAACTCCCACTTTTAGCTCAACATATCCAGCTAAGTCATTATAAACTTGCCTCATAGGACACCCCCGAGGACCTATTCATACACCCACGTCTCCAGGCAACAATACATCCCTGGTTCAGTCTTTTTAACAAGAACAACAGACGTGGCCATCAATGAGTCTGAGAGCGCTGATCAGGAGTTATACAAATATTAACACTACATTACTTATCGACCGGAGAGTACATTTAAGAGTTCAAACAGAAAGTGTCCAATTCTAAAAACACAATCGCTGACAAAAATGATCCGAGTTCGGTGTAATTTAGACCAGCGATGGGGATGTGAACGATTAAATTTGCAAGGAGCTGCATGTTTAGACAGAGAGCATAAGTGGTAGCACCACGAGTGGAGTGATAGTGTTATCAGGCAGTTGCTGAAGCATCCGACAGTCAGGTAAAACAGCGACACTCGTAGACACATTAGACAGAACTTGATGGAGTTTGATTGAAGCTGGGAGGTTGTAGCTCACAAATGACTGGCAGGTGGAGCCTGCAGATGTCACAGTCAACCAGTGTGGTCCCCACATACGGCGTGGGGACCCTAAACACACAACAACAAAGGCATACTGCGTTGACATGTCTTTTGTCTCCTGAGACACCACCCTGGTACATTCTTTCCATAAGACAACAACCATCCACACACACTGGGTGTGTGTACAGACTGTCTGCGTCATGCTGACATCCCCCAGAAGACCAGCCAGGTCCTCTGATCTTTTCCAGATCAAGCTCTCGTGGGGGTCAGCTCTAGGGGTGTGCCATGTCGTCTCGTTTACGGTAAAACCAGTGGGTTTTTTGACACCGGTGAAAAAACTAATATTGCAATATCGTATGATGACGTAATTTACCGGAGCCTGACCTGTGCAGCGCGAGACGCTATGTGGTCCACACTTCTTACCAGATGGTGGCGGAAAAAGCTTCCTATAGTTGATTGCCAACTGCCATTAAAACAAAGAAGAAGAAGACGCGCGAGGCGCCGTCACTTCACGATCTGTTCCGGAAGAGCGCGACCTAGCAAACATGGTGGAGCACAACACGGAAATACCTCTCGCAAGTCCTGACTTAATTTAACTTCTGCTGTTTGGAACGATTCTGGTTTTAAAATAGAAGATGTGGATCAGACCAACATAATTTGCAAGTCATGCAAGCGTGTTGCATTAGGTAAGCTGGAGATACGTCAAATCTGTTTATAAAAAGGAAAAAAAAAAAGAAAAACTGTTTTGAAGTTACATATTTATTTGGGCAAATTCCATTAAAAAATTAAAAAGCAGAAAATGTGGCAATTTGTTTGTGATCCTGTTTTCGAGGGGTTTTAAAAAAAACATATTGTGACATTATTTTTTGGCGATATCGCCCACCCCTAGTCAGCTCGGACATCGACTCCGACCCAGAACTGATCTGCTAGACCTGGAGGGCCAGCTCCAGCAGCTGTGGGCCCTAGCCACGGGAGAGGGCCCACAACCGACACGGAACCAGCAACTCCATTGTCCGTTTAATCTGAGACTCAAAGTCACTGCGACACTCCGTCGGGTTGCTTCGCTTCCTTTTGTCAGTGACTGTAATATGCCTGCTTTCATTATTTCTAAACGTTTCAGGGTGAGTTTGAATGCAAAATGGAAACAAACGCTAACACGGTGAGCTTCCTGCAGCGAATCTGTCGGATGGAAAACAGCATAGTACAAGAGGTCTCGTTCGCAAAGATCCATCAAGTAATCAAGTAAAAGGATTCCCCCCCGTAAAGAAAATTGCTTTGATTTAAACAACTGAGGACTCGGAAGACAACTTGATCTGTGAATACTGTCTCGGAGTGAATAACAAGTCTGCAAAATTCGCCGTGCAAGTTTCGTGAGTAAGTGTACATACTGAGTACATCCTGTATGTTCAGCACATGCAAGCTAGACACAATTTTCCGTTAATCATGTCTCGTCTTTCATACTTGAGGCTATTATTCAAAAAGGACCGCACGTTTTCGAGCCAGTTCACCAAGCCACACCATAATATTCAGTTACAAAAATAGTATCACAATATAGACCATTCGGTATGAGCACCAGCAAAGGCTAGGCATAGCCCGAGTTTTTTTGTTTTTTTTTTGGCTACATTCATTGTCTGGGCGATGGTTTACGGTAGCGGTGTGTAAGTGGACACAGTGTTGGTAATGTTTGTTGTTTTTTTTTGTTTTCACTCACGGGCTCTCCTAAACTACCACACAGTTACGACTGAGCACACACAGAACTCGCTTACACTGAGTAGTTAACTAACCAACCGTTATAAAAATAGTTTTTGATGTTTTTTTTTTATGTTAAAACATCTAAAAAGAAATAATCAATAATACTTCCCAAAATAAACCCATAGATTGTTTCTTTTTTTTTTTTTTTTTTAACAAAATAGTTTCATTTTTTAAAACAGAACAAATTTACTTTTTGAGGTTACACGAGATCAAACCTTACTGACACTCCATCACACCAACACGGACCCTGTTTAGAGTAATTCAGTAACCAGAAGTGTGTTCAAGCTTTCTTTAAGCATGTTGGCAACAATAACGCAACTGCAATGACTAAACAGTCACACATTTGGTTGCTCTTTTTTGTTTTTAAATTCTAGTACTTTGGTTACATTACATACAATTCAATCACACAGTCGTGGCACTGAACACACCTCTGGTTGAGCTTTTAACCTGGAAACCTTTTCACCTGTTTCACGGGACAGGTGACCTAACACTCGGCTAAATATAGCACAACATCTAGCTTATCTATACAAGTGCATTTATTGCTTTAGAGAGTTGTGAAGTGAAAGTTTACCCGGTTTCATTTCCCCGCCTTTGTTTATCCTCGTTTTTGCTTCATAAAAAAGGGAAGAATCTACTGTGCGTCGCGCTCGCTCCGGTGATTTAGAGGCCAAGAGGTGAAGTTCAGGGGCGTGTCTGTGCATAGATTTCACATTAGAATATAGGGAAAAACAAAAGATGTAAATTAAATTTACACAAAATATATATACATTTCTTTTTTAAACATCTAACCAATTGGCCTTCGTGGATCACTGACAATTTAAATTGCTCTATGGAAGCAAAAAGCCTCGTAACGAGCCCCCTTTTTAGCGTCGTCGAGTTAAAACATGGAGCTAATGCATATGTTTAAAGAAACTGTAAGAACATGCTTTGAAACACGGGAAGTGGTAAAATGTCAGCCGGATAAGTGCAAGAGGTTTCACTGTGGAAATTACTTGGACAAGATTAGCAAATTAATGCTGACAACATGACAGTCAAGGCCATTCGTTTTGTGTGTGTGCAAAAAAGCTACTTATTGTTTCAAAACTGTCATCTGATAAATGCTTAGACCTGGTGAATTATAAACTTATAGTAGTTCACAATGTGTCGTTTGATATAGTGATGTTTGAGCTCCTTTTAAAAGATACACATTTATTAAAATCAACTTGTGTTGGGTTTGGCAGGAATAAAAAAATATACTATTGCATGAGGGAGGATGAGACATCACTTCTAATTTAGACGAAATGCTCTTCATATCAGCACAAATTAGTCTGACGCGTTTACTTTCATCTTGAAGCACTGAAGGATAAACAAGGAGGCGGATTCTTCAGCACTGAGCTACATTCAAGAACACAACGTTGGAGAGTGTTGTTGAAAGTGAGTGTAGAACACGCATGCTTTGAGAACAGTTACGTAAAGCACTCTAAAGTAGTTACCTTTCGTCACTCGTCAACGTTTGCAACCCGAATGAAGCCCAGGCAGCTTAGTGGTTGCTGAGGAGTAGCGGTTAGTCAATGGGGCCCTGGAAGATGAGCCGGATCCAGCCGGGGTTGCTGAGGGCGGCTGAGCAGAAGGGGCAGACAGGTCTGAATGCGTGAGTCCCGTGGGGCAGAGGAGTCTCTGCCCAGTACCTGACTGTCCTCTCTGAGCAGACGTGACCACAGGGGACAAAGGCGTGAGTGGGAGCCCCTGCGTCCACATACACAGCAGGCTCAGAGCCCAGCCACAGAGGCACGTAGGGCCCCACGCTTCTACACAACGGGCATTCTCGCCGGGCTGTGGAGCCCTCTCCTTCTCTCGGCTCCACCTCTCCTTCAGCCCTCTGGCCCCAGTCGTGGCGTCCGTGGACGTGGCCGCAGGCGAGGTAGACCCAGGGCTGACGCTCTTCAAGACTGCAGCAACACATCAACATCAGCGATGTCCGAAGATGACCGTCTGTGTGTACAAATAGAGCCATCTGCTTTAACAACCCACCTGTGGCTTCGTGGCAAACTGGGGAAGGCCAGCGTGCTGAGGCCTACGGGACACTGGGGTCGAGACGCATTTAGTTCCTGACGAAGTGCCTCCAGGTGGCGCAGAGTGGGAGCACGCATGAGTCCTTCTCCGGTCCGCCACAACAATGTGGCACCGCAAAGATCCACCAGGGACCCATCACGCAGGGCGCTGCTCTCACCCTCTGCCTGTTGGTGGCATGCAGACAGATAGATCCTTACAATAAGATGGAAAAGAAACACCTCAGTAGCTTAATAGGAGCCAAAGCAGCAGCGACTCACCAGTTTCCCCCGGCTGGGACCGGAGCGTGTTTCCCGCAGGGCATAAACATCTCCACACACAGAGATCTCCCTCCACAGACCCTGCTTGGGGTCCTCTGGGAAACCTTCAGGGTGCATCACTAGGACTCCATTGGTGGTGAGACCATCCATATGACCATCAGGATTTTTCCATTTGGTTGCTTTCTCCTGAAACATAACGTTATTAATAAATCAGTTGTTGAGAAGCAAAAGCAAATATTCAATTAATAAGCTTTCTTCAGTTTAAGAGTCCCGTCAAGCCGATTCAAAGCAAAGTATTTTTCCATTATTTCAATATGGATTCCAAAAATGTGCATTATCCGTCTGCTCACCCCTAGAAAGATATTTTTGGACGAGTCAAAACCCGCGGCGTAAATGCGTGCGGTGTAGGGTGGGTTGCGCTCGCACACCACCCTGCAGGCAAAACGGGAAATGGTGCTGGGGGCGATGGAGGGGTCCTCGGCTTCCTTTCCCCCTCCAGAGGTGTCGGTCACCACAAAGTCAATGGGACCTTCTGTGGAGCGTCCGATCTGCCGGGGAAAAGGAGGAGCTGCCTTCAGTAACCACATAAATCAGAGAAATTTAACAGGAAAGAAGAACTGTTGCAGCGAAACCGATTTACAGAAACAAAACTTGGAGCAAAGTTGGAGCAGTTCGTAGAACTACCACAACTAAATAAATGTTTTAGTTGAAAAATACCAATATGTTTCCTTAAAGTAAGATTTAAGATTAAAGAGGTTATTTACATAGTGTCTTTGCAAATAAAGCACAAACCTTTTTCATTTTAGTGTGCAGTATTTGCTCATTTTTCCTTCAAAATAAAACAACAATTTGATTATATTATCTCTGGACATTGCCAGCAGTTTAGCAGTAATACAGATAAGATGAGGAAAATATAAAAGTGTTTCTGAAGATGTCAAAACTTTAAAAAGTTTTCTTTTAACCACGATCGTTCCAGATTTTTATTTCTTTGGGCGACTTGGCTCATACAGCTCACTGATGGAACTGATAAAGGAGTACAGCAAGAGCAGAGCTTTCAACACGAAAATAACCCGAGTTATTACGCACGAGCCTTTATTTTTAATCCCAAACTGTCACAGCTCTGACCCAAAATAATTTACCCACTTGAGCATTGCTCTGATGGCTTTGCGTAACAGTGTATTTTGGGAGAAACCCGCTCGCGATCACAGATGTTCCGTTTTTAGAAATCTTGCCGTCAGTGAAGGAGGATCGCTGATAGAAGCTAATTCTCTTTTTTTTCCATCCTTTTCCCGTGTGTTACCTGGAACATGTCAGTGTTGTTGTCATGGCAGTACTCCACCACCACAGTTTGGTTACGGGACAGAGTGAACGAAATGCTGTGCTGCCCTCTGCTGTGGACAGCCTGCAACAACAAGAGAACAACCAATTGCGTCATTGAAATGTTGTTTCTTGGAATTATCTTGTTAAAAAAAAAAAAGAAATCATTGAAGTATAAATATATTCGACAACAGCATGTGACAATGACCTGATAGCGATAAATCTTTTTATCTTTATAAAGCACGTGTGCATACATATGTTACGGTGAAGTGCAAACCACAACAACATAAACGAAGCACACAAACAAAAAACAGAAATGAAATTACATTAACAAACCGGAAGAGGTAGGTCCCAGTGGGAGACCTGAGAAATCGCTGATTGGACGACACCACATTTGAACTGGAAGTTTTTCTGGTTTTAGCGCGTCTGTTGAAAATATGAATGTTATCGGTAATCATTTCTTGAAGCTTCTTGCCACAACTACTGCAAAAGTTCGGTGACTGCTCAACCAGTTCTTTTCCACAGTTTGAGCAATACATGGTGCTGTGACTGTCTTCACGCCTACCGAAACGTTGAAAGAGCAAAAGCCCGAACTTTCGGTTCAAATGTGGTGTCGTCCAATCAGCGATTTCTCAGGTCTCCCACTGGGATCTACCTCTTCCAGTTTTTTAATGTAATTTCGTTTCTGTTTTTTGTATGTGCGTTTAGTTTTTTGTTTGTGTGCTTCGTGAATGTTGCTGTGGTTTGCACTTCAGGGCCACCGTACTATGTAGAAAAGCATGCACTCATCCAAATGAACAACAGATCACATACACCCATCCGCACAATTCTTCCTCCTTCCTCTGACACGCAAACAATAAGAGCACCAAAGGAAGGAAACTCCTACACATTGTTTTAACATGCAACGCGCAAACAAACACGTGCCTTGCTGTCCTGCGGCGTGTTGAGGATGTGCACAGCGCTGGGTTTGACTCCGTTGGCCTTGGCCCTTCGGTAAAGAGCAAAGCGGCTCTTTCGGCGTCCACGATCTCCACTTGGCAGAGAGCCATTGTACCTGGAGACAAATCAAGCAGCCAAAAAAAAGAAAGAAAAAAGGACAAGGGTCAGAGCAAAGACACAAACAGATCATGTTCTGGATTAGGATACCACTGAGACATCGAATGTACATCCATTCCAGTTTACTGAGTCTAAATAATGACTCCTAATGCTGATAAGAACTCTGCTTACTGAAATTATGTGTCATCTCTTTCAAAGCTAGCGATGCTGCCAATATGTCTGTAAAAATAACTACAGTCAGAGAGAAAGCTCCATTAATCAAGCACATCCCATCCTTTATCACTCTGAAATGGATTAAAGCAGCACATTTGGGTCAGTTGTGAATCACGTCGAACTGCCGAAGCTCAATGAGACGGACTTGATCTGACTCATTCAGCTCAGAGCCCACGTTTACTCCAGAGGGGCTCGCTCTTCATCAAACCTCGCTTCGCAGTTTGAAAACATCACATGAATCAACCCGAATAAACATGGTAATGTGAACGAGAAAAGCATGAGGAAATGTCCCCTTCAGGGTTCTGGTTACTACTTGGATTGTAGAAGCAATCCCCTTTCCTGGGGTGGGGGCCCGCTCCCGAGTCTCAGAAGGTATTGGCGGCTGGGCGGGCGCTCCTGGCCGGGCTGTCCTGGCGGGGTTGGCTCGCCTAGGTGGCGGGCCGGCTGTGATTGTGGGGGGCTTG
>NC_051448.1:15229913-15266263 GCF_001649575.2 Kryptolebias marmoratus | reverse complement strand
ATTTATATATATATATATATATGTATATAATAAACACTCCACTTGATAATCACTAGAATAAATAGTTTTCAATAATGGTGTGGAGAGGATGGCTGTAAGGGGAGAAGGGAGGCCATTAAAGAAAAAAAAAAAAAAAGAAGCAGATATGAAACAAAATTCTCTATAAGAAAGTGACAACATTTAATGATAACTCAACAGTTTTTTGTTTTTTTTTAAAGTAGGCTTTTTATGTTTAAATGAAAATCAATAGGGCATAATTTTCACCTTTTTCTTGTGTTTGCATGGAATAATGTCAGCGAGTTCTGTAAAATATCGTTTTTCGCACTTGCAGAAAGCAGTACGCTTGTTTTCGATAATCAGCAGAAAATGACCTAAAAAAACCCCGACAAAGAAACAGCAATAATCATTACAGGCCCTCAAACATAATCAGATCTGAGCGCAGCTGTGGCCAGATGTGTGGAAATAAAAATAAAGAGTATGAATCTATGAATCTGGCTGAGCAGTCATCAAGACCGTGGAGAGAAAAAAAAACTAGCTAGAAGTATCTGTGATGTTTATAATCAAGAGGTCCAACGAAGAAGCATGACTCAGCGCTAACCTGAGTCATGCTTCTGGCCTGTCAGATCAAACTAAGCTGCATCAGGAAAAGAGGACGCCTAAAGGAGGAAAGAAAATGTGACATAAAAAGGTAGAAGATAAAAGGGTATAGGTGTGAAAATCATCTGCATACTGACAGAGAGAATAAGACGCTGTAAGAAGTTGAGCTGCTTGAAAAAAAAAAAAAAAAAAAAAAAAAAAAAAAAAAAAAAAAAAAAAAAAAAAAAAAAAAAAAAAAAAAAAAAAAAAAAAAAAAAAAAGAAAAAACAGCAGAGGGTTAATGGAGGAGCAGCTCCTCGAGGTGGACACTTCTGGGCTGCAACACGCATGTGCACATATCAAAAAGCTTCGTATGAAATATTCACTCCTTCTTCCCCCCAACACGGGGTTTATTTTCGTTGAGGACAAGTCACCACGGAGGCCTCCTCCCGTCAAAGTCAACACTCAGCAGAATACTGAAAGGCTCAGCGGTGGGACTGGGTGAGAGGCAGAGGGGCAGACAAGCAGGTTATGGATGGGAGGATGAATGGGTAAGTGGGGAGACTCACGGGGAGGACAACAAGAGGGCGTGTGCGTGGCGAGGAGTGCTGCTTGGACGGGAGCTGAGCGTTGCCGGGCCGCGTGATGTAGCGGCTAATTAACAGAGAAGCGCGATGGCATGCTGCCACTGCAAAGATCATATGGCCTGCAGTGAAGCAGGCATCGACCACACAGAGAGTAAAACCATGCATCCGGTGCACGCAGGCTCGCGAGTTACCATATCAGACAGAAAGCAGGACAGAAAGAACAGCCTGTCCCTACATCATTTATTTCATTTTAAAATTATCAGTACCGATTGGATATCTTTAACAGCCTCAGGGCTACCTTTCTGGCAAGGGCGATCTCAAACCGCCCGTCACTTTAGCTTTAACGAGCGCATTCTCAGTTGTCAGTGCGGAAAAGTCATGGGGTAATGACCTCTTCCAAAGCTAGGATTTAACATTTCAGGACATTACACAGAAGATCTGGTCTTTATCAGGTACTAAAATGATTCAAACCTAACTTCAAGTGTACAAACGCAGTAAACAATTATTGATTATTAAACCCAAACAGAGCCAAAATGGAAAAGCTGTGTATAAAAAGCGAAGTGAACTTCTTAATTTCTTCGCTACCTTTAGCACAGATAGTTTTATGAAGTTGTTTCCTGCTTTACTTTAATCAGGGTTTATACATGATTGAGGAGGAATTTTGTCCCACTCTTCTTTACAACGTTGCTTCAGCTCATTGAGGTTTGCAGACTTTTGTTTGTGACAGGTTCTCTTCAGGTCCCACCACATTATTTCGATCAGGCTGATGTCTGGAGTTTGACTGGATCATCGCAACAACTTCACTACTTCTCTCTCTTTTTTTTTTTTCAGCCGTTCTGTTGTAGATTTGCTGCCGTGTTTGGGATCATTGTCCTGTTGCATCATGAGTTTGGGTGAAGCTTCAGCTGCCGGGTGGACGGCCTCGCATTTGGTAGCAGGTGCCCGGGTCCTGTGGCTGCAAAACAAGCCCCAAACCGTCACCACTCCACCACCATGCTTGGCGGCGTTTTTTGTGTCAAACACGGTGCTGTCATTTGTTGTACACTTCAGGTTAGATTTGAATAGTTTCAGAACCTGGTTAAAGAAAACAAGATGCTTATTTATTATGTCACGATGTGCAAAACCTTAGAATTAAAAGGAGGCGGACTTCCCGTTTCCCATGACTGCATACGGTGAAACGACAAAGTGGTCCGTTCAAACACGCGTCACAAGGGACACAGCTAATCAGTATTCCGATGCACGCAGACGACAGCCTCCTCACTCCACGTTCAGCTGGAGGGGAAGTGATAGACCATTGGGTCAGTTATCTTTGGCACACACGGGAAGCTGTGCCTTGCAAAAGCAGGCGGGGGGAGAGAGAGATGTGGAGGGGTCCGTGTAAGCCTGGCTATGACTGTATGTACATTTGCATGTGGTGGCATTTCTGGCTCTCTGCAGACCTTGCACAATGCTGTATAGGGGCTGGAAATGCCTGGAGGCTGGTGGCTGTCATCAGCACATCCTGCCCACCGTGATGTAAAAGGGGGTTTTCTCCTCCTACTCATCCTCATCCACCTCCTCCTCCTCGTTCTTCTTCCTCGGCACGGATCAGGCTGAGACACTTTAATATTTCCTAATAAACCCGACCAAGGTGCATGCACATTTCAGACAATATGGTATTTTCCTTTTTCTTTCTTTCTTCCCCTCCACAGAGCCACTTTTAGCAGTCACGGATCCAGCAGCGGATGACATCATCGGGGTTTTCAGCCTGAGCAAACCCAGCGCTGCTCACCCCCACTACAACCATTGATGAAAAAAAAAAAGCCGTAGTAGCCTTATGGAGTGCAAAGCCACGGCGCATTCTGTGTCTTTTCCACTCAAACCTCACGACATATTCGAGTTAAACACTACCGTGGCATAAATTGAGCGGACGTAGCCATGTCCGGAGCGAAAACTTACTTTATAAACACGAAAAGGCTACCGTGCTATTTTACTATCACCGCGTTTGCTCGCGGGAAACGACACGAGGACGACGTGGGAGGTTTTTTTGGCGTTAAAAACGGGATTAATAAACCCCATTTTGGCTCGCCGGGCTTTTGTCTCATCGTGCAGCTCGGAGCTCGTTTTGATTTAATTTGCGGCTGGAGCGCTCGCTCCCACACAGACCGTTACAATCCCCCAGCACGGGCGCAGGGTTCGCACAACACTTACCCCAAAATGACCAGTTCTCCGTATTTTACCGGCTCTTTAACGGGCACGTCGTCGTCTCCGTCCTTTTTCGGTAAATTCATCAGACTGGACTGTTCCAAAAGAATTTAAAAAAAGAGAAAAGAAAAGAAAAAAAAGAGGAGCGCGTCCGATAGGGGAGAAATGTAGTCAGTGGTGAGATAAAACAATGCTAACACACTCGAAACTGTAGGGAAGTGGTTTTGGGGTTGGAAGTCTTATCAAAGTTTAAGCACACTCGGAGAAAGTTGACCCAGACCTCTCGGTGTTCGCTTTATTGTTTTAATCCCGTAAAGAAGCATCTTTTCGTCCGCTTAAAGCCAGTGGGAAGCTAGTTTGTATCGCGGTAAATCTGTTCAGTAGCATAGGGTACAACAACGGCTAACGGCAGGGTGTGGACGGTACCAACATTTATGAGGGGGGAGGGTCGTTCTCAAATTGTATCAAAATAATCAACAAAACTACTTTTTTAGTTTAATATTAGTGTTTTACGATTGTTAAAGGTATAAAAATATATCATTTGCTGTTATAGTTTAAAAATGCATAACTATATTTTGAATAACAACGGTTTTAACTACAAACGTCCCCCATGGAAGTGCGAATGGCCGATTCCATGATGAGACGCTGGCTCCCACTGATAGATTAAATTGAGGCGTTTGGAAATGCACAGGAAGTATCAGTATCCGCAGGCATTTGGAGGCGTCCTGGCGTATTTAAAGTAATACACCGACTCTTTCGATTTAATGTCAGGATATAGTGTGGCACTAGTCTTGTGGCTCATTATAGAGTCTTACGTAATGAGGTTCTTCGGGGAGGGGGGGGAGTGAAACGGTGGAGGCAAGATGTGGGTCAGCAGACTGTACCTCTTCTCTGCATTTCATATGAGAGCTGAGGCCCACTGGAGCCTACAAAGTGCATTAAACGCCCATCTTCCGTGTCTCTGTTTCCCACACATGCACTCACTTACAAAGTATAGTAAAGTACAATGTTGTGACCACATGAGGGCAGTGCAGTGGCAACACTGCAGCCCATGAAGTTAGTCCAGATATTTGTGTGAACAGTGGCTATAAAAAGTCTACACACCACTGTTAAAATGACAGGCGCTAATGAAGTCATTACCACCTTTACTGTGACATACATCATGTTTCCTGTGAGCAGTTCTGGGAGAAAATTCAGCTGTAGAGAAAACTATAAAAACTGTTACACTAATAATTTATTGCAGCCCCTTCTGATTTAATCACTGCCTTCATTCTTAGGAACAAACCTGCCATCAATTCAAGCAGCTCTTGATTGTGTTCTCCACATGCTTGGACTACCGAGACAGGGACGTCCAGGCCGAGATATATATCAGGTTTCCCAAAAGCATGTGGGAAAATTGTTATGGTCCGATGAACCTGACAATGAGGTTTTTGGCCACAGTTCCAAAAGGTGTGTTTAGTTCAGGAACAGGACTGTAGATCACCAAACCCACAGTGAAACATGGTGGGGGTAGCATCATGCTGTGGTGCCACCTTTCTTCAGCTGGAATTGGGGTTTTGAGCAAGATGGATGGCATTATGAACCCGTTTATTTTGGGCTAAAACTTTCAGGTGTTTGCTAGAAATGGTCAAAATAACAGAAAATCCCAGGCATGCGTCCAGATCAACAAAAGAACGGCTTTACTAGAAGACGATCAAAGTTTCGAAGTGTTCTAGCCAGAATCTAGACCTAAAGTTGATACGACATCTGTGATAAGCTGTAACCAAAGAAAACTGCTGGCTTTAATTACACCAGAAGGTACTTCAACAGTTTATTTGATTCGTGCAATCAGCTTATTGCATTTGTTTATGTATTTATTTGTCTTCAGAACAGTCTTTTTTTCTTTTACAATTGAGATTTACAGGATATTTGTCACAATACGGGTGAAAAAAAAACATTTTGAAATGATGTATCATGGTTTCATATTTTTACATCACAAAACCCTTTTAACAGACTTTTTATATCCACGAAACTGCAATTAGGCTTTAGAAAATACACCCACAAACCAAAAAGGGAAGCAGTAGAGCTTTGTGTTCTCTATTTATTTATGCACTTTTGTAGCTCTTTTCTATTGCAAAAAAAAAACAAAAAAAAACCAGCTCTTGTATTCGAGTGACACTCTCCATCAGGTAAGCTGATTTTTTTTTCCCTTGCCCCACAGTGTTTTGCCACTGAGGACCACACTATAAAGTATTTTGCTGCAGGCCTTTTGAACAAAACCCAAAGTGTCAGTAACAGTGTCCCTTCAGTCTCCACAGCTGCTTTTGTCTGAAACAGTAGCCGTAAATGTGATCTGGCGGTCTGGTTTAACACGCAGGGGCTTGTATGCAGCATGAGGCACAAAGATGCTGTATGATTCTGCAGTGTGTGTGTGTGTATTTTGGTAATTGTGGTTGTGAAACATTTAAATTAGATTAGCTTTTGCTCACTCACACATTTAATTAAAACAGTTGAATAACGACCCATGAATGAACAAACCAAACAAGTACCCACGCCCATCTGAATGAATTTCACTTGCCTCAGTGCTGTCACACTTCTAAAGAAATGTCTGTTTCCCATTGTGAATCACAAGTTCAACCTCCAGCATAGTTTTCCTCTGAGATATTGAATAAAAACTGGATGGACCAGATGTGTGTGTAAGTGTGTGTGCATGTTTCACTGAGAACGCATTTCTCTCTTTCTTGCTTCGGGATTAAGGTCACACCCTGCCTTCTAAAGTCTCCGTCCTCCTCCTCTGCTTTCTCTTTATTTGTCTGTCCTCACTTTGGCTGCATTTTAGCATAAACTACTAAAATAATCCTCCAGTAATCCTTTTTGTTCACACTCTTTATGGGTTTAATAACCCGTCAGCGGGACAAAGATCCAATTTGGACAGCTGGTTTTCCTGTATTTGTCTGGACTGTCCAGGAATTTAAAGTATGCTGCAAAAGATTAAAAGTGATTTTCTGGCTAATTGACTGTGTTGTTTACAGCAGGGACTGATTATGGAATAATCCTAAAAAAAATAAATGTTCTTTGTGTTTTTTTTTTTACCTTTTCACTGAATACTTTACAGCATTTTTCAAAACAAAACAGCAGGAGGGAATCATTACCGTACTGAAGGACATTTAGCAGAACTGATCATTACAAAAGAAATAAGTTGAAGGCCTAGAATTCCTTAAAGGAGTCCATATCAGGTGTCACTTTTATTGCCAAAGCTTTAAACAACACAAATTATTATTCTTCTTTATACACCTGAGTTCCATTTTTAGGCAGCGCTGACTTTGAATGTGTTATTTATACAATGTAATTGAGTTATCTTGAATCTAAGGTCAGTAAAACCAAATTATCACAATGTGGCTCTCAATCAAAACTTCCACTTCCAGTTTTTGTCACGACATAACTCTGTGTCGGCTGCAGGAAGAACTGTGTGACAAAACCAATTTTGTCACAACTGTTCACTGTCCACGATTTGCTTTGCTGTTTGTTTGTGGTGTTGGAGTTGTTTTGGCTCAAAAGATGGTTATCATCGGCAGCTGAAAGGCAGGAGATAATGTAATTTCCTGTGTATGTGAGTGCTCATTTGTCTGTTGGCAAAATATCTCACAGACCACTGGATGGATTATAATGAAACTCTCAGAAAGTAACCACTGGATGTACATCTACAACTGTTTTACTTTGGGAGTCAACCCTATTCAAGATGGCCGCCACAGCTAATCAACTTTTGCAAACACAAACATGCCTGTAGCTCAGTCAGTCTTACAAACACTAAGATAAAATTTGGTGTGGTGGTAGCTGAGAGTCAACCCCAACACATACTCTGAGTGCTAAGAGACAGTATCTTTAACATGCTTTAAAAAAAAAAAAAAAAAATAGTTGTTCCAAAACATACATAGATATGATTGCAAAAATAATCTCAGCAATCAGAAATACCTAATCCACAAACTGAGGGCTGTGTGTCACTGATTGTTGTGTGTTTTGTGATGATGGATTTCAGCGCCGTGGCTTTGCACTCCATAAGGCTACTACGGCTTTTTTTTTCAGCTCAGCTGATGAGTACGTTTTGTGGTATTTTCTGCTGTGTGTTAGGCTGCCAAAGCATCAAAATGCTCCTTGATGATGTTTTGTGCAGCCTTTACAACTATCTGCAGTGTCTTCTTATCTGCAGCAGAGCTGCATACCACATCAAGATGCCACGAGTGAGGACACTCCCAGTGGTGCAGCAACAGAAGGACAGCAGCAGCTTGAAGTTGATTTTCCTCAGATTTCTCAGGAAATGCTGTGTATGATGTGCCTTTTCATGAGACAGTGTTTTTTATGACAGGTCCTCCGAGATGTGTTTGTACCCAAACCTCGACTTCATTTATATCCAGTGGCAAATAAACATCTGGATTCTCTCCTGAAATCTAATTTTGACTCCTTTTAGGTTTTAAAACCTAGCTGTTGTAAGTCTGTCAGCCTTTCGCCTTATTTGTAAGCACACACATTTCCTTGATGATTAGCCCAATCACTTTTGTGCTGTCTGTGAACTAACCATTATGATTTATATGATGAGAAAGCATACTGTTGTATTTGTACAGAGGGAATAATTTAATGCTTAACACACAGCCCTGTGGGGCTCCTGTGCACAAGCAGTCTGCTGGATATGATCGTGTTAAATACAGAACTTACAATCCAGGAACAGTTCTTCCTTTGTTTCTTGATGTTCAGGAAGGTGCAGTACAGGATGGAGGGCAATGGAGAGATCACTATCCTGTTAGTTGTTTAAAAACAGATGAAGATCCAGATTAAGAGGGACAGGATTCTCAAAGTATTTGAGGACCAGTCTCAATCCACGATTTCTAGGCTTTTAGTCAATAAAGCAGGTTATTACAGACAATAGAACAAGCTGGGACAGTGCATTGTGATGTGGAAATGGTTGACAATATTTAAAAGAACTTAAATCTAAAGCATTTTGGATAGCCGAGCTGCTTTCCCTACATTTATTCAGGACTATGTGTGTACGATGTCTCTTGTTTGCAACATAATACCGCTGTTTATCTCACAACTTAAAAGCTTTGCAGCAATCCAATAGCAGGAGTCGGACTTCAAATTTGCTTTAAAGTTCTAGTATCAGTGCAGCTTATTGCGTAAAACTTGCCTTTGAAAGCGTGTCAATAATCTCCTATTTAAATATGGTTTCTGAAGTTGTTCAGAACTTGTATAGTAATATAATATTGTGTTGATGATACGTTCATATGCTGGAAACTGGAAATCTGCTTAAATCTGTTTGTTCACCTGGGAGGGGCTTTTAGACGTGTAGTTTATAAACTTTGCCTTCTGGAAGTCAGGTCTTTTCATACATTTTGGCACTAAAATGTAAGCATGTCTCTGAATGATCCTATTTTTAAAGCCATAAATAGATTGTATATCACTCAAGACCTGAACAAGTTGAAAAATAAATTATTGGGGACACAAGTTTCACACATATTACATTAAAAAGGCAACAACACAATATACCATATGGTCATTCTTACCTTGCGTTTCTTGAATTAGGAACCTTTTTTTTTTTAAATTTCTCACAGAATCAAGATATCAGCTTATTATAATGACTTCAAATATTTAGCCTGGCTTTCCAAATAGGGATTAATCTTTTGTTGCTGTAAAAGGATTTACACACAAATGTTTGTAAAAGAGTGGCAAGAAATAAATGGAAACCGAGACAGACCAGTTTAATGTGCTGCAGCCATCTGCTGCCGAGTCTTTGTAAGTGTTGCCATAGAGACCGCTGCAAACAAAGAAAAGGTATTCCTGTCATTAAACAAACCATCTATCAGTTTGCGTTGGAAAAACTTGGACACGTCAGTAAAGCGGAAATCGAGACGTGTGGACATGAAGCGCACCGAAACACAGCGCTGGCAGGTGTCAGCCGTTTTCTAATCCTTCTGCCAGGCTGCAAATGTCGTACCTGTGCTGCACGAGCGCATTCAGGCCCGCTGGGTGTGTGTCTGTGCACGTGAGAGACACCACCTTCACTTTCTGAGTAGGCTGCTGGTGCTCAGAGCAGGCGTGATGCTGCAGATGGCTCAGCATATTCCCGTTCTCTGGGAGCATTAAGACGTGCCAGGCTCCGCTAGTGACTCTTGTCACCCCCCTCCCCTCTTACGGAGTCGACTAATTGCACAGACAAGCAAGTTTTGTCACAAAACACGGAAAACAAATGTTGCTGCGAAGGATTATACGCCGCACGTGGGAGCTTTAACAGACCGCAAGCGTGCTGCTAGTGCAGGAAAACGCCTTGATTTGTTTGCTGCAGACGGCTTCGTGCGCACAACCGAGAGAGACAAGAGGATATATTGTGAGAGATCATGTGACAAACTGCAGATAAGGGAGCCACAAAGAGAAATCACAGCCAAAATAGACCAAATAAAGCTTGGAAACATGTGACAAGATCAACCTTTGGAATCTTGTGATGAGGCAAAGTACATATCTGTTTGTGTGAGCTATTATGTTTCTTAACTGTTGTAGGAAAAAAAAAAAAAGCAAGATGCAATCCTGAGACACTGCCAAGCCATCAGTCCTAGTAAACACAGCTCCTAAATAAATTATTCAGATGTTTTGTAGCAGGGTCAGTATCTTACCTGATGTAGATAGCTCTTTGACTGATCTCAGTTTGGAGAAATAGTTCGATTCTGACTCAACTGATGAGCTAATGGCTAATCTGAGTAGAGCCAAGACTGTAAAGTAGAAGTCACATAAACCGCTATGAAGCGGTTTATGTGACTTCTACTTTACATCACTGTAATGGTGTAAGAACAAGACACGTTCTTAGATACCTGTGCCTTTATTTAACGCAGCACATCAAGTCCAACTACCGAACGAACACACGCCATTTTCCTTCTTAACATTGTCTCCTACTCATCCTACCGTTTCTCCCCCACGCCTACTAGCGGCTCCACCTAGTGGCATGGAGTAGTATTACACAACACAACAATCACCATAAATGTTTCATTGCATAGTTGTTCACTAAGATATCCGGGGTTATTTATAAACAAAAATAACCCCAGCAGCAGCTAGCTGTAGCACATGTGGTGCAGCCTGGGACACTTTTGGCAGAAAAATTGTGTTATTTTTATTCATGGTGATTTAGACTATGAGGCACTTAGACTAGGCTTGATTTAAGACTTGAACCACTTGAACTAGCCATTAGCTGCTAAATCTTGCCAACATGAAACTCTTTTATTGAAGTTCATACAAAGGCCTTTTCACAAATCTACTGTCGCTTTTAAATTACAAAGTTATTCCAGCAGAAATGTTTTTAACATTCCTGTGGGAAGCATCCAAGGCTGAATCAAAAGTGCTGAAACTAATACCTCCTGCTGTTATTTGCACTTTCAAATACACATAAAATTCTAAATGAATAACCACATGATGCAAAATTCATGGTGACATAAAGCTGTATGAAACAGCTTTCGCATAAACAGTGCTTTAAGACGAGGGGAATCCACTTTGGTCTAGGCCTCACTCGGACAAGCTGCCAGTTAGATTTTAACTCCATTTCTCCAAACTCAGGTTAATTAAAACCCTATCTACAACAGGTAAGATATTAAGTCTTCGCAACATTTCGCTAAAACCCCGCCTCAAAAGACTGGAACTCTCCCTTTAAGGCTTTTTTCGCACACTCAGCCCTTTCAAAACGTACTAGCTGTTAGCACCTGCTAACAACCTGTTAAAAATGAACCCAGCCGAAGCAACACACACTACAGGGACACACACACACAGCTGCCAGTGTGAGCGCTGCCATATGAAAGCAGATGGCTTTTCAGACAGGTCATTAGGAAGAACCAGCGGGGAGGCCGTGCGTGTGGTGGGTTATTTTGGGCTTTTGGGTTGTGTACGGTGTACAGATATAAATAACACTCAACAGGCACCAGAGACAGATGAGACGAGTCAGACAACGTTTCAAACAGTCATATTAATAATTAGATGACGTGGAAACTGCAGCCTATGAGCTGGCTACAATGTGTTGTGCTCCTAAAGAGCGTGTTAAAGCATAGATGGGTTGAAATATTAATTAAAACTGTTGAAAACAAAGTAAACTCGAGTCTGTTGTCGACACTTTCCTTACCAAACTGCTACTGAAAACTGTCATGGTTTACGCTTCTTAGTTTCAAGGCGCGGTTCAGATTGTTTTATGTATTATTCCTTCTGTCCCGGTGCAGGGAGGGCATATGTTGTAGAAGCACGTCCAATGATTCCTGTCTGAGAGTTTTTCATTGAAATCCGTTCAGTGGTTCATGAAATATTTTGCTAACAGACAGACAGTGTATGGCTTTATTAATTGATGGCAGCATTTAAAACATATGTCATGTGATCTGTGACTCTCAGCTGCTTCCACACCAAACTCTAGCCCAACACCTATAAGGTTGACTGAGTTCCAGCCGTTTTTGTGTTTGTTCAGGCCGCTCAGCTGTGGCAGCCATCTTGAATCAAGCTGACACCAAAATTTAATCAGTTGTAGATTTGCATCCAATGACTCTCTTTTTTTTTTTTTTTCTTTTTGCCAAGAGTTTTATTAAAATTAGCTCACTGGATCAGGAGATAATTTGCTAATAAAACAGACACACACAGGCAGAAACCATGAACACAGAGTCTTTAGGTGGGAGCAGCTTTTCCCTCCACTCTTTCCCAACAGAAGTCATTTTCACCGAACAGAAAAATCTGTGAAGCATTTTATCTTGAAAGCGCGGAGAAGCACTGCCCTCCGTTAATTCCCACTGTAAGCCCAAATTACCGGTCCTTCGCAGGGCTGCCGCGGCACATTGTCAGCTCCTCTGCCAAACACAAACACGGCCCCCCCCCGGGCTCCCTATAATTATCAGCACATTGTCTGCAGAGGAGGGACGCGCAGCGTGCAACAGATTCTGAAGCGCTGCGAGCCGAATGTCACCCTGCGTGCTGCTTTATCCACGCCGCTCTAACAGACCTCGTAACAAGTGAGACGATGAAGCTCTGGCCCGTTCAACCAGTCGCTCCAGCTGTCAGACAGACACTCTTCCAAAACAAATCTGCTATTTATACTTCATTTCTTTATTCGTGAGGAATTAGTAGTGGATGGAAACTAAGCGAAGGCTTGCGCTGGAGGATTTCTTTAGTCTTCTCTTGTTGCTGGTGGCAATCGGAGGGTACTCCGTTTTTGGGTGAACGATACCAAGAGGTGGGATTTGCAGGGAGCAAAAGAGGCGCACTGTGAAAAGCTAAACAAATGACTGTATAGCAGCTTATAGCTTCCACGCTTAGCATGTTTGTAGGAAATGAGCAACAGCTTGTGTCATTATGCGCCGAAATGTTGAAAATGAATCACACTTTCTGTGTTTTAAGCATTTAAGCATCAAGCGCTCATGTGTAAAAGTAAACGCACTTGTTTTGGATTAACCGATGAAAGATCTTTAAAAAAATACTTTAAATGATTTATTATGTACAAAAAAATATAAAATTTCAAAACCTTTTACACCTTTACCATGATATACTGTATATCGTGGAGAATTTAACTAGAAATAAAATCAGTTTTGGGGAAAAATATAAACAATTAAAGGTCTAGTATTCCCTGAAGGAGTGCATGTGGTTTTGAGTTTTAGACTAGAAACATCTCCTGATGAGAAATGCGAAATTTGTAGCCATTTTTGTCTCACGCAGTCTGTTAGCGCTCAGACTGCGTTTTGTGAATGACTCTCAGCTACTACCGCATCAAATTGTAGCTCAACATCTGTAAAACTCACTGAGGTGTAACCGTTTATTTGTAGGCGGCCATCTAACAAAAGGTAATCAGTTACAGAGCTACACCCAGTAATTACTGTCTGAGAGTTTCATTGAACTCTGTTGTGTGGTTTGAGAGATATTTCGCTAACAGACAGACAGGGCTGACTTCAGCAGGTCGCGCCAAGGTTTTGTGCAAAAGTGTTACGCAATGTGTTGCGTAAAAGAACGCTTTGAGAACAGTGCCCAGCTGCAACCACACCAAATTTTAGCTCAACATCTGTCAGAATGACTGAGTTATAATCAGTGTTGTGTTGGTGGACATCTTGAATCGAGTTGAGTCCAAAAGTTAATCAGTTACATTCAGTGATTATGTTACGAAAGGAAAGACACAGGCAAAAATCTTTACAGTTTCACCATCCCTAGCAGGCGATAAGAAAAACTTACAATTAGCCGGTTGCATAAGTGTGCCGACAGTTAAACTAATAATTAGCTGAAGCGTGTTTATTTTAATTACAGCCTTTGCTCTTTGGAACACACCTGCCATCAACTAAAGCGACTCTGACTAACTTCACGTTTTTTTCTGAATTTTACTGAGTTGCATCCTACAGCAAAAAAAAAAAAAAAAAGAAGGAACTCAGAGAGTTCAGAAAGTCATCAAGAAGTGGGGAAAAAATGGAACAGCAGCGACACTACAGAGAACTGGATGTCGGTCCAAAACTGACAAAAAGACTTGAGGGAAATAGATGGGGAGGCTGCAGAGGCCTACAGCAACGCTGAAGGACTGACGGTGTTCTCCAAACATCTGGACTGTGGCAGAGGGAAGCCCTTTCTACGCTGCAGGACCGTAGATCACCAAATCACACCCATGCTGAAACATGGTGGTGGCAGCATCATAATGTAGGATTGGTTTTTTTGTTTGTTTTCTTCAGCTGGAAAGTCAAGATGGATGGAAATATTTTCAAAATCTTTTTCTTCTAATCACCTCTTTGTGTCTCCTTAAGGCCCTAGAGGAAGGAGGAAGACGTGGGCCTCATCTTCCCCACCCACGTTCTGTGTCGGCGACCTCCCGATCACAGGCTCCCCCCGATACACAGCTGCAAATGCCCGTTTATTTCGGCCTAAACCTTTCAGGTGTCAGGAATTTAACTTTCTGAGATAGCTATGATCCCAAGCATGCATCCAAACCAGCAAAAACATGGCTTCGCCATAAGAAAATGAAAGCATTTGGAACGTCATAGCCAGAGTCCAGACCTTAATGTCATAAGATATCCCTGGGGGTGAGCTAAAGAAGGCCATTCCCTTACAATGTGACAGGAGGAGTGAATAAATATTACCAACCTGAGGTGTGGCCTGCTGATATGCTCCAAACAAGACTGAAGGCTGCAATTAAAATCAGAAGGTGCTTCAGGAAAGAGTTAGTTTCAGGGTGTCAAACCTACGAAACGAGCCATTTGGATCTTTTTACATTTAAAAATTGTCATAATATAAAAGAGATTCTAGCTGAATTGATATACGTGACAGTGAAGATGGAAGAAGTTTAGAAAATGAGTCATCGTGGCATTTTAAACAGGCCGGCTTTGTCTAACCACCGTGTTTATGAGCATCTCTGCACAAAGCAAATGAAACTAACAATAAACACAATGCGCATTTGTGCGAAACGTGACAGGAAAAAAAAAAGGGGGGGGGGGGGCCTCGGGAGAACGGATAGCTTCAAGTGCTTTGGTTGGCCTCCGACCTGGGAGCATACCGCGCCTGAACTCTCCGGCGCTGTGGAAACAACCGTGGGAGGACGGGTTCCTGCCTCGGATCTGTGTGCTCCCGTAGCTGACGTGCTCGTCCTTCACAAGCAGATAACACCGCGGTTAACGACTGGTTAAACATTCATGGCAAGCTGAGCAAAAGGACAGACTGACGCCCAGAGAGCAAAAGAAAAGCGAACAACGGGTTAGTGCGCTCACGTTTCTTTTACCTAGAATCATACAGTATGTTGCCTGACTGATGGGTTTCCGCTGTGCTGATTGAACTGACGAAAGATCAAAATCAAAGAGGAACGCCTGAGTAAACAGCTGACACAGGAACTACCAACGAGCTGCTGTTTGAAGCCCCCCCCTCCTCTTCATAGGCGTACAATAGTCTGGTCAACTCCCCACCCTGCAACACACAATGGTGGCGCTAAGGCAAACCCTGCACGAATGCTACAAAGCAGGACCCCAGACTGATAAGCAGATGGATTTAGGGGCGATGATGAGAAGTTCTGAGTTTAACTGAGGGCCACAGGTGAGCCCGGCGGCTCTTGGCCCCAGCCAGGGCCCTGCGGTGCATCTGCCGCCAAGCAGCGGCGACAGCTGTGCGTGCGCAGCCTCAGCTCCACCGGCCCAGCGCTGACATAAGATCAGGAGCAGTTTCAAAACTCCTCTTTCACATTTCCCCTTCCTGGCTCCCCCCTCCCGCCCCCCGCTCTGAGTAATAGGCACATTTTTAGGTCAAAGTTTCCACATCCACCATCAGGAGTCATGAATGGAAAACCACAAGCAAAACGAGATCCCACCCGCCACTTCCTGGGCACTGCCCCTCAAGCCCGTCAGAACGGTTCAGATACAAAAGCTGCTCTCTGGAGGGACAGGAAATACTTGTGACTGCTGATTCCAATTGAAAAAAAAGAAGAAGAAGAAGAAAAAAAGGAAAGTGGCAGCAGTTTCAGGAGAGATAACAGGCCACCATGTTTGTGTTTGCACGAGTATCTCGGTTTAACGCCCCCCCAGTCCCCGTCCTTCACAGCGGACACGTCACGCGCAGGGGCTGTCAGGTCAAACTTCACACGGCGAGCTGCAGAGCAAACAGCACATGGGCACACAGAGCAAACACGGGGACAGAGAGCATGCATTCCTGTGCAGACGATCCTGGACTTTTGACTCACTCGGAAAGAGCGGAAGGCCTCAAAAACATGTAAGCCATTTGAGAACGCAGCTCCCCGCCGGGCCCAATTTGGACATGTTTGTTGTTGAAGTTCAGCCTATTTCTGTCCGCCACCCATCCCCATGACAACAATCGCCTTTTTAAAAAAAAAAAAAACGCGTTTCCTGACTTCACAAAGTGACATCACTTGGCGATTCACACCCTGCTCTTTAAATGGCCGCGCAGAGGAAGCTGACCTTACCGCCAACAGAGTTCCTTCTTTCTACCAAGTCAAAAAAAAAAAAAAAAAACGCAGCAAAGCTCCGAGCTTCGATATCAGGCACAAGCAGGTGAAAGGAGACGAGCGAACGGCCTTGAAATAGTAGCCTGATCTCAGATCTGCGCCTCAGGGTAACACGAGGCAAAGTTCCTGGCTGGTGACGACTTCTGCTGAGGACTGACTAACCTCAGAAGTTACGCCAAGTAGAACAGGACGATCTTATCTGACAAAAGGTGTCATTTGTTGGTTTTTTTGACTTTTTAAGCTAAACTTTAGGCACAGCTTCATTAAAACATAAAGTGTTAAGCTTGATCAAGAGTGCATTGACATTTTTTTTTTTTAAACCTTCAAAGAATTCTTGCTTAAGAACAGTTGAAGTTAGCTCCCTGATGGACAGAGTGATACTTTAGGGCACAGTTTACTTCCCAATCACTACTCAGAAACTAGACCTCTCATCATTTATTCACAACTAAAGTCTCTTTCCCCCCCTGCACACACACACACACACCCCCACATGCGCACAAACAGAGGAACAGAAAGGAAACACGCCGAGGCTCAGTTCGCTTCAGCTCGCCCTCCTCTCAGCCACCGTAAAAACGCCCTAAAAACTCTCATTTCCTCTTTTACGAGCTCAACTTCTTTCAAAAGGGAAATATTGCGCTTGCGACGGTCGCAGCTGCTCATTGAAAAGGCACCACTTCCATGCTGATCTGGATATACATTTTCTTTTTATTATTTCAACAGCATAGCATAAGAAAAAAAAAAAAATCAAAATTAAAAATTAAACAGAAGAATGCATGAACTTTCAACTGAATTGACTGCAGGACCTTCCAAGCTGGTGATGATGGCTTAATTTGCAAAAATAAAATAAAAAAAAAAAAAATCAAATAATAAAGAAAAAAGCACAGAAATAGAAGGGGGCTTGCAGTCACTGAAGCACCTGTCGGTGGTGGGGGGTGGTGGTGTAAGGGGGTTGGGAATTTCGTAAACACTTGCTGGAGTTCAAAAGTCAGTTAAGGAACATCAAAATACACGCAACCAGCAAGTTGCTAACCACCCAAAGTGCAAACTCAGCTGTCGAGAACACCCTTTGTTGTAGGAACCGCCTCAGTGTCGGGGGCACCTGGATCCCTGCTAAGGCAACTGAAACTACAAATACTTAACAGTCATGGAAGCTCTGAGAAACAAAACAAACAAACAAAAAAAAAAAAAAAAAGACTGGTGGTAACAGATTCTGACCCTGAAACGACAAAAGTAGAAACCCATATCACAGTGAGTGTGTGAGTATCCAGCGTCCACGTTAAGTGAGACACGGTGGATGTAACCACTGCACCGGAGAGAGAGAGGGAGCAGTCATCCCGCACGTCCGCTTCCGCCCCGTTACAATCCGCTCTGAGAGCAGGTGAGTTCCCCCCCACCCCCTCACCCCGAGGTCCAGACACATCCTTGACGCACATTCTTACACACAACAGAAGGCGGTTTAAGTCACGAGAGTGATATGCCGATTGGGGCGATGGGGTTTCTGGACTCCTCCGTCCTTTGGGACACGCATCTCAGTCCAGAACAAGAGCTACAGCGGGGGGGGGGGCTGCAGAACTATGTCCCTACAGGAAGTTAGAGGCTGAGGAGGAAACTAAAGAAATCGCTGCTGCAAGAGCTCAAAAGTAGGCTTATAGTATACTTTAGCAGTGCTGATTATACAAAGAAAAGAGATTTTTTTTTTTTTTTTGCTTAAATGAAATTTTGGGGTTAAAGAAAAGCTAACCTCAACAAAACGAAACAATAAAACCAAAAGTAATCGTGACTCCTTAATCCGTTTTCAGGAAAGAGATTGTGGTGATAATTGCTTTTTTTTTTTCTTCTTCTTCTTTTCTTTTCATTTTAGCTACATTTCATTCCTCCGAGTGTCCAGGCTGGTGAGTGGGGAGGAGGAAACATTAAGATTTGTAATTCGAGGTGAGCCAAGTCAGGCCCTCGTATAGTCCATCCCCCGTTGTCGCGCACGAGGGCTGAACGTACCAATTCCTATCTCGGATCCGGGTCAGGCCCAGCTTCTCCTGGATCTCGTGCGGCTTCATGGCGTCCGGCAGGTCCTGCTTGTTGGCAAAGATCAGGATGATGGCGTCCCTCATCTCCCGGTCGTTGATGATCCGGTGGAGCTCCTGCCTCGCCTCGTCGATCCGGTCCCTGTCGGCACAGTCCACCACGAAAATCAGGCCCTGGGTGCCCGTGTAGTAATGTCTCCAGAGCGGTCGGATCTTGTCCTGGCCGCCCACGTCCCACACGTTGAATTTCACATTCTTATAGGTGACGGTCTCCACGTTAAACCCGACCGTGGGGATGGTGGTGACCGACTGTCCCAGTTTCAGCTTGTACAGGATGGTAGTTTTCCCAGCAGCATCAAGTCCAAGCATCAATATTCTCATCTCCTTGTTGCCAAAGATCTTTGAAAGCATTTTCCCCATCTTGTCTGATGTGCATAAATACTTTGTTACAGTAAAGGGGGAGAAAAAAAAAGTAGTTCTTCTCTTAGGAGTGGAAAAGTAGTTTTTACTCCAAGGGAGAGGTCTTGGTTTCAGTGTGCAAAAGCTCCACACGTGATGGCAGCGGTGGGCCAACACGAGTGTCAATATTTCAAGTTTCTACAATTATCTGGACTGAGGTAATCCGACCTGAGCAGTTAGGAGGAACAGCGAACATGGAGCCCCTCACAGATTTGGGTGGGGATATATTTTCATCATCCACTGCCCTCCAATGTGAGGAGAAAAAATGACATCTTTTTTTTTTCTGAGCACAGACACTCCCTCCGAAATTCACAATTTTCTTTCAAAGGGATCCTCTTACTTCCAGGTGAGCTGGACCGGAAACAACTTTTATTTAATTAGTTGTTTCAAAACAAAACCCCCAAAAAAGGAAAAAAAAAAAAAGGCGGACAATACAAATCAGGCCCAGACCGAGCCGGGGGTTCCCACTTCCTTCTTGGCTGCCGGCTGTCCACACTTCGCCTTAGCTGTTTTTTTTTCTTTCTTTCTCTTTCATTCGATGAATTAAAAAAAAAAACCAACACGTTGCTATCCTCGCTAAAACACGCCCGAAAAACGTGAAGCTCTCCTCGCTCCGCTTCTGTACCGGAGGCATCCAGAGGAACACCGCTCCAAAGGTCACCGATTCATCCGACTTTCTTCTTCTTCTCTTCCCCCTGTGACACAGGAGCGGTCCGAAGGAGGAAGGGAGGGGTGTTAGTACAGAGGGCAACTTTGGAACCGAATAAATACTCGCTCCGCTAACATATCCGCTCGGCACCCGGCTGATACAAACTGACGGCGGGATACAAACCTGCGTTTGCGGCAGTCATTCCCCAGTCCCCCGAACCGTTTCTCCCCGCTCTCTTGCCGCCCTCAGTCTGTCTTCCTCCCCTCTCTGTCTCTCTCCCTCTCTCTCTCTGTCTCTGTGTCTCTCTGCCTTCAGCCGTTCACTCTCACAGCAGCGGCGGTGCTGTGTTACCGGAAAAGGTGCGGACCCAGATCAGCCGCCACTTCCTCTACACCCCGCTCACACACGACTGGTGCATTCAGGAGCTCCCCCACGGCTCGGATATCTTAATACACAAAACAAAAAAAGCGCTCAGAGCGTCAGGTTCGCCAAACCTCACGGGCCTCACTACGCATATTACTCCTACTGACGGTTTATGTTTGCTCAGAAACTAAAGCAAACGCCTGCATGCGAATTAATAATTATTACTCAAAATTAATTCGTTCATAATTTAAAACCAAAATAATAAGTTCGATAAAAACAGTTTTTCAAACATGGAAATGTGTCTATTCATTATTAGTGGTTCTATTTATCACTAACCATTGGCTATTTTTTTAGAAAGCAATGCAAACATGAAATAATAACCAACATTGTTTTAAGTATTGAAATTTCCAATTACCCTTTAAGTTACTGTACGCCATTCAGTGTTGCCAGATATACGACAATTAGCGTATTTTAAAGATAGTTTTAGGGTCTATAAGATATACAATAAGTAGTTTTTTAAGCCCGAATATACAATAGTTTTGGAATTTCCGTGCACCGAAAACCAACTCGTTTAATTCACGTGAGCACCCACATATCATCAGAAACTCCAAACCGACCAGCCAGACTGTGTGCTCCCCAGACCCGCAACCACTCTCCTCCCCTGTGCGCATGTTCAACAATCCCAACACATACCTAACACACACACACACCGCTAAGCAAGAAAGAGCACCCTCACTCAGCACATAGGATGATTTGGGTCGAAAATACGATCATTTTGAAGCGACAGTGCGATATTTCGTCATTTCCTATCTGGCAACCCTGTCGCCATTTCAAATGCGCGCAGCGTGAACATGCGCAGTGGCAACCGGTCCAGTACTTTTTGTTGACGCCATTTGTACATTCATTATGTATTTAGTCACCCCTCAGTGTGACTTGCAGCACAACGGGGACACGTAAGGCTGTACTCATATAACAAACGAAACTATTTGGTAGGCGTAATGACCGGAGGGGGGGTTACGGCCGGTTCTTTCCGATTTGTCGTATCATTCATTCAGTTTCCGTTGGATCAGAGCGTGACGTGGAGGCTGTGCGTGAGAAGGGAGGGGAGGGGAACCACAGTGTTTCAGCTGAAAACCCCACATGTATTTACACCTTTCTCAGTTTGTAACTCACTGTAACAGTCGCACACATGCTGTGTTGTCCTACAGTGTTTTCATGCATAATGTGCAGAGCAGTAGCTTGCACTATAGTAAGTGTTCAGACTTGTCAAAAAGCACAATGAACAAATCCTACTGGTTTTTCCACTGTTTTCCTTTTATGTACTGTACATATTTAGTGCACAAAATGGTGAAAAATAATGTTATCTAGTTTATCTTTTAGCTTTGTCACTTTGATCCTAAAACCTAAAGCAACTTATTTGAGTGAATCTTGGTATTACCATGATAGATATTATAATATTAATTTTATAAAGATAGTATTTTTTTCAGCGTACTTATTCATTTGTAGCCATTGTTTTTGTCTCTAGTTATTTGTCCCAAACTTGTTTTGTTTACTGTATATTAAATTTGTATTATATAGTCATTTGAGTAACCGTTTTAATTGAAAGCTAATAAAATGGCATCATTACAGTTACAGAATTAGCATAACAGAATTTGAACAGTCCTTTTAAAGTCCCCGAGTTTGGAATAATTTGCAACAAACGATGGAAAAGTTAACTGATTGTACATTTCTCAATTCTCTAGTGAAATAATTGCCCAAATGAAGAAAAATCTAAGATACACTACAACCCATACCGGTTAATGCTTTCATTCTCCTCAATTCATGCTTGATTGTCTCTTGTTCTTCATTCTACGAATGTGTTTTTATTTCATTTTATTGCTCTATTGTTAGTTTTAACTGTATAGCGGAAGTTTTGTTCTCCTAAAAGTCTAAGTGGGTCTGGAAACATGCCATTTGAGAGGTGTCCCATATGCAAGGCAATGACAGCAGTTGTTTTATAACTATAGTCACTGTTAAAAATAAGCCTAAATAAAATTATCTGGGTCATTCTGTGTTTCATTTTGCCTCTCTTTGCAACCACTCTGTGGATGTTTGTGGCAATTTTGATTATCAGTGACACTCATTTTTAATTTAATTTAGACCGTTTTGTACCTCTCTGTTGCCATCTTGTGTCTGCGGTCAATTTACAAATCATTATTTGCATGTTATCGTGCTTCTTTATTGGTTTAATTTCATTTATGAGCCTTTGAATTAATTGTTTTGCAGATGGGACTAGGAGCCCCTGGGCTTGTGCTTGGGAGGCCCCATTACCTCTGCGTGTCCGTGGTGACATGACTGGGCATGCGCAGTAGTCCCTCTGTTCTACCTCCAAGTTGACAAGTATGAAGCGCGTTTAGCCGCTGTACCGACGCCGACTTCGGAGCCTGTGTACAGAAACACAACATTCATTACACTGACTTGAACGCTACAGGTAAGCTCACCAACGGCGACTTGGTTAGCTATTTTGTTGTGTTCGAGCTACGAATGCTTCCAATGTAACAGTCAGCTAACGCTAGCCATGTTAGTAGAGTCGTTAGCCGGCTAGCTGGTATGGAACATGGTGCCGACTAATTACTGGAATAGGGGGCAACCGCATGGCATTTTGTTTATTAAGTATTCGTGTAAAAATTATCCCATCAGCTGGGCGACTCTATCACAATATATCGAATTCGTGCGCGGTAATAATACTTGCCTAACTAAATCATCGTGTTTTAAATGAACTCGAAGTTAAAAATGGCGCTCGTGTCAAGGTAGCAGCTGCGCTAGTTTGTGTAAAGTAGGCAGGCCTAACTTCAAGTTGAACTTTGTACAATCGCCTCACATATGAAACACGGTTTCAAAGCAGGCGAAACTCATTAATTGTAACAGACTGCATTGTTCGATTTACAGGATTTTAAATGTATAGGTTTTAAAGTTTGATAGACGTATTTATAAGGAGTTATTTATGCACAACAGATCACGAGGATGCATATTTTTAGTAGGTCGGCGGAGGGCGTATTTAATAAAACAAGGAAGTATCTTGTTGCACCACCTCTCGCTGTTTGACATTCCTCCAGCGCAAGGAAAGTCAAATACAAGTGGAATAATTTTTAAATTGTTTAAAGCTAGTGTGACTAAATTCAAGCCTCTTGATTAAAAAGTGCCACGGATTCTTTGTTGTGAGGTTGCTTGGTTTCCTTACTCCAGGAGGGAAAACATTAAAAGATTCTTTGTGTACTTTAAGTGGTTGTCACTATATTTTTGTTATTTTAACAATAAAAACATGTTTGTATTGTTTTGCCTACTTTGAAACCAAATTTCTGTAAGTCTTGTCTCAAAAGTTGTCATGGGTCTCATCTAATTAATCAAACTGTCATCTGGCCAATAAAGGTTAAAAATTACTCAAGTGGTGGAATTTGTCCACAGTTTCCAAGAATCCACTTCATGTTTTATTAACTTATTTTTGTCTTAATCCAAAAGATCTTGAAGATAAATCTTCACATTTGTGAAGCTGAGTTTAGACAACAAAAACCTGCTTGAAAAATTAACTTGAGGTTGTTGTTTAATTTACCGCAGTTGTTCACAATCTGCTTTGGTTTTCCAGCAGGTCAGGAATTCTCTGAAGAGTCTTATCAGTGGAATGCTGGACACTGAGTCCACTGCCATGGAGAGCAATGGAAACGCGTACCTTCCCGACTTTCCTGCTGAGGGCCAAGCAGCCGAATGGTCTGCAGGCCAGGTTTCTTCGGAACAACTCCCCAACGTGTTGCCCGAGGACTCTGAAGCTTCTCAAGAAGCTCCGGGGCAAGAGCAGCAGCCGCAGCAGCTGCAGCAGCAAATGGACTCCACAGAGCTGGGATCTGTGGAGAAGGCTGTGGAGCAGTTTCAGCTTGCTAATGCTCAGCTCGTCCAAGAAGAGCATCCACCACCTCCACCTCCTCCTCCGCCCACAGACGAGCCAGAACAAACAGAAGGACCTGCTCTGCCAGGCGAATCTGTACAAGATAGCAGTCAAGGTATCTATAAATATGTAGTCTAAGCGTGACATCGTTAGGCGTAGTTATTTATAAAGCAAGCAAATAAAACATCTACATGTCGCCATTTATTTAAATTTTGCCTCTAACTTTTCTTCTCTAGATGGAGCTGTAGCACCAGAGTCGATGGAGGATGGCATGGAGCTGGAAGAAACATCCAAAGAAGGTGCACAAGAAGTCGCTCTTCCTACTGAGCCACAGCTACCTTCAGAGTTTGAAAGGCTCTTCAAAATCTGCGAGGACAACCCAGAAGATTTTAACGCTTGGGTTACCCTGCTGCAATATGTGGAGCAAGAGGTAAGAGAAGTTAGACCTGTGTGAAAATATTTACCAGAATTAAGATACTTTTAATTATTATCATGACATAGGAAGCCCATTTACTTGCACATAAAAAAATGTAATATTTCTTGTGTTTTCGCAGAATGTTATTACAGCTGCAAGAAAGTCGTTTGATGTATTCTTCCTTCGCTACCCTTACTGCTACGGCTACTGGAAGAAGTACGCAGATCTGGAGAAAAAGCACGGAAATATACAGGTTGCAGAAGAGGTAAATGTTAAGCCTTTCCCATTCTGATGTAAAGTAATTTATTTTACTTTACATGTGCATTTTATCTACCATTTATTTACACTAATTCAGCACCATGTGCGTGTGAGTCTTTTACAGACTTCTTACAGGAACTGGTTAAAAAACTTTCAGCCACTGACAAATTGTTTTAAATTTTTCAAGGTGTACAGAAGAGGCTTACAGGCCATTCCTCTTAGCGTGGACCTTTGGCTTCACTACCTCACCTTTATTAAAGAGAATTCAGATCTCAGTGACCCTGAGACTGAGGGACGCATTAGAGCGTAAGTAAACCAGTTTTTGTATCATTACCCCTTAAAGTGTCATCTTTTAAGACAACAGGGATGTGATACAATATGGCTAGTCTAAAAGACTGCTTACAAAGTGTTACTTTTTTTTTCCCTCTAGTTCCTACGAACATGCAGTGCTTGCAGCGGGCACAGACTTTCGCTCAGACCGCCTTTGGGAAGCCTACATAAACTGGGAAACGGAGCAGCAGAAGCTGGCTAATGTCACAACCATCTATGATCGTGTCTTGAGTATCCCAACCCAGCTGTATTCCCAGCACTTGCAGAGGTATAGATTAAAAAGTAGTCAATATTTATTTACCCTGTAGTCATAACCCGTCTGCTTTGATCTGTTGTGCTTTGAGAGCGATATCGATTTTACCTTCCGTTTCATCTTCAAAGGTTCAAGGATCACGTGCAGAGCAACCACCCCAAGTACTTTTTGTCCGAAGAGGAGTTTCTTCAGCTCAGACACGAGTTTTCGAAATCCAGCCTGTCTGCGATGGTTGGTGAAGACGGAGAGCCGAGTGTTGCTCAGGAGGAGCTGCCACCCGGTACAGAGGATCTTGCGGATCCTGCTAAGGTACACATCTGATTGCTTATTAGGGAAGACAGATTAACAAAATGTTTTTGGGTGCAGGTTCGGGAGCTTGCCTCGTGTCGGTGGTAAAATTGATAAGTGTTCAGGCTTGAAGAGGTGTTTTTATGTCAGCAGCTAAGCCTGTGAATGCAAGTGGGATTCAGCTTGGCAACCAGTCGGGAACACGCCCTATAACTAACTGAATCCATCAGGGCTCGCTTGAACCCGGATCTTGCACCCAGAGTCGGATGTGCAGGGTACATTCATACCTCCTCTCTCCCCAGGTGTCTTGTCTCTGGCAAGATCATGGTGATGTGAATCTTTGGTAGCAGCACTGGATTTTACATCAAGTAGAGAGTGGTATGAACGAGCACGAATAAAGCTTCTGAACCTTTCTTTTTGTGTGCGTTTTCTTTTGTAGAGAGTCACAGAGATTGAGAACATGCGCCACAAAGTGATTGAGGTTCGCCAGGAAGTGTTCAACCACAATGAACATGAAGTCAGTAAGCGCTGGGCCTTCGAAGAAGGGGTAGGTTTTGGTTTCCTTCAGTTGATGTTTGGAAAACGAATCTCGTTTCTTCTGTCATTGACTGACTGAATCCTTTGCTTCCTTTCAGATTAAGAGACCTTACTTCCACGTCAAAGCCTTGGAGAAGACTCAGCTCAACAACTGGAAGGAGTACCTGGACTTTGAAATCGAAAACGGAACCCCGGAGCGTGTGGTGGTCCTTTTTGAACGATGCCTCATCGCTTGCGCACTCTACGAGGAGTTCTGGATCAAGGTAGCGTGATGTTGAACCCCTTTCGCATCGCTGCTGCCTCCCTGCACTTCCCCATCAACGATGATATCACATCGACACAGTGAAACGTCCTGCACTCTCTTTGCGTGTAACGTTGATATGTGACTGTATCTGTTGTATTAGGGGATGGCCAGCTTGCCACACAAGATTTGACTGCAGCATTTGCCAACTACTACGTTGCATCTTCTTCGTCTCCCACTACCTTACAGAAACTTATCTAATTGGTTCCATGAAGGTGCTGATGGGTTTACACAGAAAATTTCTAAGAACGATCTTGTCAATGAAGCAATTCACTGTCTGCATCAGCTGATTTGATAGGTCTTAAATATTTTGTCTTTTTTGCTTTTTTCTCTTTCCTTTCTTTTCTTTTTTCCTCTGTCCTCTCCTGCATTCCTTCCAACTTGCTTTCTTTTTTTCACTCTAAAGTATGCAAAATATCTAGAGGGCTTCAGCACTGATGGTGTGAGACATGTCTACAAGAAGGCGTGTACCGTCCACCTCCCCAAGAAACCCTCCATCCACCTGATGTGGGCGGCCTTTGAGGAGCAACAAGGTGAGCGACTCGGATTACAGGTGCAAATGAAGAAGACACTAAAATGAGTCACTAAGTCAGACTGAAAATTTCGTGTCTTTCTTTCGTCCAGGCAACGTCGATGAGGCCCGTCGAATCCTGACATCCCTGGAGGCGACGATTCCTGGTCTAGCCATGGTACGTCTTCGGAGGGTCAGTATGGAGCGTCGCCACGGTAACCTGGAAGGAGCAGAAGCACTGTTGAGGGAAGCAATGGAGTCCGCGAAGAATGCTACTGAGACGTCGTTTTACGCTGTGAAGCTGGCAAGGCAGCTGATGAAGGTCCACAGAAGTCTGAGCAAGGCGAAGAAGGTGCTGCTCGAGGCTATTGAGAAAGACCTGGTGAGTGTTGGTTGATTGTGTAGTATGTAGATATACACCCTGTATACTCTCAGCAGTCCTTTAATATTCATTACAAAGGTGTTCTTTTATCTGATTAAACATTTTTGTGTTTACAGACTAGTTCAAAACTATATCTGAACTTGCTTGAGCTGGAATTCAGCGGGGACGTTCAGCAGAACGAAGCTGAGATCTTGGCTTGTTTTGACCGCGCCCTGACCAGCCCCATGCCCCTGGAGTCTCGCATAGTCTTTTCCCAGCGCAAGGTCGAGTTTTTGGAAGACTTTGGCAGTGACATAAATGTGTGAGTTTCTTTTGTTTGTGAATGTACAGCAATTCATAAGTGTTATTCTTTATTCTTTGTCTCAAGAATTGTTCATCTGCTTCTCTCAGACTTGTAGCTGCATACGAGGAACAACAAAAGCTACAGAAAGAAAGTGACTCTTTGAAGAGGAAGGCGGAGAACGGATATGACAGGTGGGATAACGAATGTCACACATCTACATTTTCTTTCTCAACATTTTTGAGCAGCTTTTACAAGTGTTCAATGTTGTGAACACAAGCATGGCAGCACCCAAATAGGATATAACGATCATTAGTTTTAAACCTCCAAAGCAAGCATTTGCTAATCTGAACTTTGTTCTCCAGCTCTCAAGAACCTGATGCCAAAAGACAACGAGTGGACGACCCTGCTGCAGTTGCTGCAAACGCGATGGCGGACATGACGGCAAACAATTCTGCATACAACAGCTGGTACCAGGTACGTTTTTCTCACAACTCGCTGTTTAACTTTTTTTTTTTTGTATTTGTGGAACAGTCTTTGAAATGAATACATAAGCTAAGTTTAGGCTTAAGCGTGCCAGAACCTGCTGGAAGTAATGTAATAATGTTCTTCTCTGTTTTTAGCAGCAGTATGGTGGCTGGGGACAGAATTCATGGGGTCAGTACAACCAGTACGCTCAGTACAACCAATACTACCCTCCTCCTACATGATGAACGAACGTCTTGCATGAAGATGGAAATGAGTCTTTTCTGAGCTTCTTAAATCTTTGAGCAGAATACAATACCTGGGTGTCATGGAGATTTCAGTTCAACTATACAATACACAGAATAACCTTTGTTCTTGTTCTTCTCACACCTTTTGGCTTAGTTTTTTAATAGGTTAATACCCACGGTACAACCATTGTTTAGAAGATTTTGCCCTTTTTATATATAGTACTCTTCGTTCATTTTTTTTGTTGAGAACAGTAATGATTGATCATCTCAAAACTTTGTTTTGATTAAATAAAAAATGTGTGAAGGCAGGTTCTTTTTTTTTTTTTTTTTTTTTTTCCTTCCATGTGTGATATACAAAGACTTTAATTCACAATTTTACTTGTGGAAAAATGCTTTCATTGGTATAAGAGTCGTGGTTTTCTTTCCCAAAAGTTAACATTTTAAAATTTCATGTATCATTTTGTTAAGAGCAATGAAGAGCTCCGTGTTTTGTTTTTTTTTAAATTTTATTTTGACTTTATTTCATAATAAAGAGATCCTAAACTGTCCCTACTTGATGTTGTCATGTTTGTGATAATTGAGTTATCTTCAGTGCTTTAAACCTATCTCACTGGTTAGTGGCATTTATACATTCTAAATGTTAACATATATATTGACAGTAGTTTTGGGAGCAGTCTCATATTGTATTAGGAAAAAAAGCGTTACAAAAATCACTTTCAGCACTGTTATGGGGTTAACGGATGTTGCCCTTATGTATTATACATATGTATCTATATATATATATTATAAAGAAAGCTATATATGTATAAATATAGTTGAATAGGTTCACTAAAACAGACATGGCGTAGTGATCACTTCCGCCGAGTGTTACGTAAATCTGCACATGCGCAGTGTCGCCCCTCAGACAGTCCTTTTTATGCTTACCGTGGAACGACTAGCATCAAACGAGGTGAGAGCTTCTCAGTTTTCACCAAAAAACATTATTAAACCACGGTTAAACAGGTTGTACTTTGTTAATACGTTATTTATATCATTAGCTGTCATATATTATGCCCTATATTTTATTCTGAAAGCACATTTTATGTATATTTAAGCGGCTTTTCCGACACGCATGCTCCATGTGTGGCTAGTTGAGCTAGCATAGAGTTTACCAAAAGCTCGCTCAGTTTCTGGCGCCTTGTTGTTTACTACTTCACTATACTTCTTTTTGTCAAAGTTTCGGAGACGCTCTATCTTGTTTTTGCTTGACATATGTGGTTTGCGGCAAGGTGAATGCCAGTATTTTACCGTAATTTTTCAAAACTTTAAACAGTCCGATTTCCGCAACAGATAGCGGCAGACATCTTGTTTTGTTCAAGCAGATGAAGCAAAGCTTAAACAAACTTTGGAAAGACTGATCGATCATCTAGGATACCCGTAGATTGTGGTGGTGACTTAGCATTACCTAAATTTATTTCAAAAGCTGCAATTTTAAAATGTTACGAGTGTGTTAAGTCAGTAAAAAAGTGTAGGAACTAACTGCAGCTGTTTTTTTTTTTTCCAGCATCAAGATGCAGCTGTTTTTGCGTGCCCAGAACACCCACACCCTTGAGGTGACCGGACAGGAGACTGTTGGCCAGATCAAGGTACAAAGTTTACAGACGGAAAGCCTGAGCTCACGGCATTCGTTGTTCATAAACACTCAGCTGTTACACGCCTAGTAAGGGCTTCAGTCTGTGTTCTGAAAATGTCTGGACTCTGGCATCTTTCAGGCCCATGTCCAAACCCTGGAAGGACTCTGTGTCGAGGATCAGGTCCTGCTGCTCGCCGGGTGCCCGCTGGAGGATGATTCCTCTCTGGCATCCTGCGGTGTGTCCGAGCACTGCACCCTGGAGGTGGCTGGCAGGCTGCTCGGAGGTCAGTTCATAGACGCAGAACTAGTTTTCTTATATTATTGTTGCACGGCTTGAAAAGTGTCACCAGGATTGACCAGTTTCTGTTGACTTGGGATAAATGTCTTTTGACTTGATTTTCTGGTTTTTCTTTCCTTTTCCAGGTAAGGTGCATGGTTCACTTGCCCGTGCTGGAAAAGTGAGAGGACAAACTCCTAAAGTAAGATTATAATACAAGCTGTTTCATAATTCCTTTCCCTTTAATAACACTTAAATCACATTGTAATTGTCATGAATATGTATAAAAACAGATTTTTTTTTGTTTCTTTTGTGCTTTAGCTGACGCACTTACTGAACTTCTCTACATTTATATCCTAAGTAAATTGTTGTAAATCTTTCACCGTCTCATCCAGGTTGACAAGCAGGAGAAGAAGAAGAAGAAGACTGGCCGCGCTAAGCGCCGTATCCAGTACAACAGGCGCTTTGTGAACGTCGTGCCCACCTTCGGAAAGAAGAAGGGACCCAACGCAAACTCCTAAGTGCTTCAATGACCCGAAGGAGAAACGGCACCGACACCTGCTAGTTTTCACCAAGTTCAATGTTGTCCTGTACAGAATAAAAAGTTTGACTTGGCTTCGAGTGGCGTCTTCAGTAATATAAGTTGGAGTCACTGGCTGTTAAATAGCTTCTTAAAGTCTGGATTCATTTATTTTGCATGTAATTGATTTTCAAATAAAACACAAATAGATGCATTTCAAAAGGTTAATAGCTCAGTGATTTTTTACTTGAATATCTAAAGTGGTTTTGTCTTCCAAATGTGGAGTTTAGAGGTTAAAAAGTACTAAAGTTTTGAACTTTATAGTTGGCAACACTCTTTAGACAAGTAGGAGTTTATAATGTGAAATATCTCAAATTAAAACTAGTAGTTTCTTTGAATGAACTGAGTGAAACGGCTTTATTGATCAGTTAAATTGTACATGCAAAAGAACAGAACAACTTCAAAGGTTTCATATGTACATTATTGACAAGCAATCTCATCCAAGTCGGAACTTAAAATGATAGGTTATAAGTAAATTGGAATAATGAAAGCAAAGCAGACATGTCAGAGCAGGGTTTACTGCAGTCCAACAACTGTAAACTTCAATCTTCAGGAGAAAACAAAAAAAAGAAACGTAGAACATGCAGACAAAAGATTTAATCCACAGACACCAGCTCGACCTCAAAAATCAGCTTTGCATTCGGTGGGATTCTGGTGAGGCAGGAATTAAGGACAGAATCAAATTACAGCAACAATTTAAGAAAAAATAAACTGATTCCGGCACTTCAGTGTGGACCCACACCTAAACCGTGTCATCATCCAAGAAAAATAAACTACCAAAATCACCTTATGTAATCTGACCGATGAGCCCAATTTCAACAATAATGGGATATTGTGTAAAATGTAAATAAAACAATATAATGATTTGCAAATCTCATTAAACCATATTTCACAGTGGAACATAGTAAACATGTAACGATTAAACTAAGAAACTACAGTTATTATTGGGAACAAAGTACGGTAATTTCAAATTTTATGGCAGCAACATCAAAAAAGTTGGGATAGGAGCAACAATAGGCTGTAAATATAGGTGGTGTGAATAAGAAACTGCTGGAGGAGCTTTTTACAACGAGTAAGGTTAATTGGCAACAGGTCTGTAGAGGACTGAGTATAAAAAGCATTTTAGAGAGGCTGAATCTCTTGGAAGTAAATATGGGCAGAGGTTAAACCAATCTGCAAAAACTGTACCTTAAACAAACTTTTAAAAATGTGTTTTAACACAGAGGTCCCCAACCCCCGGGCCACGGACCAGTACCGGGCCGCACAGAAAGAATAATGAACTTATAGTATTTCCGTTTTTTTATTTTCGGAGTCAGAACGACATTAATTTTAAAAACGGACCAGATTCTCTCCTCTACATCCATCTATGACTCCCTCTTGATGCGTGTCAGAACGCTTATCTAGGTCACGTGATCCGTTACCGCTAAAAACAAACCCACAAGCAGCAAAATGAGTAAAAAACAAACGTCTCTGGAAGCCCTAGATGGGACTGTCTGGTTACTGAGAAACAGGCACAGGGCTCCACTGATTCAGCGTTATGGTGAGTTGTATTCTTTGTGCACTTTATATTTGTGGTGCATCTTATTCTAAAGTTTAAACATCGCCATATTGACCAGAGAACATCAGGGGGAGGAGAAGTTATTCATGTTGATAACACAACACCAGGACACAGCTAACAAAGCTGTGAGGACACGGTGGATTTACATTTATTATGTTTTAAGAAATACCCCCGTTTTCATGCCGGTTGTATCATTTTATTTTGTTGTATTTATCCGCCACATCTTTAAAGGACGGTCCGTGAAAATACTGTCTGATAATGAACCGGTCCGTGGAGCTAGAAAAGTTGGGGACTGCTGTCTTAACAGAAAACTGAAATATCACATCGGCTCCTATTTGTTTACAGATTGTTGGTAAAAAAAAGAAGGGAATCTTCAAAATGGCAAGCCTGGTCCTGTCACCACTGTTTCGAAATGTAATGCTGCCATGAAATTCAAAATTACCTTATTTTGTCCTAAAAAAATGGTCCAATTCCTTAGTCTAAACATTTAACACGTTGACCATGCTCCACTGTAAATAAATTATGGGTTTATAAAATTTGCAAATCATTGTATTCTGTTCTTTATTAACATTTTACCCAGCGTCCCATTTTTGTTGTTATTGGACATATTTGATTCTTCTGGAGCAAAAACTGACACAAAATAAAGGAGAAAAGGATACTTGGACTCAGGGAGGCCCTTCCTTCCATACGCCCACTCAGGATCGATCTCCAGTCGTGCTGTTTCACCCTTGCTCATTGTCAGGAGGCCCTCGTCCCACTGATGACGGCGGCGGGAGGCGGACACAAGCGTGAGTACATAATTACATGAAAGCACGTGGCAAAGTTTGAGTAAATAAACCAGAACTTACTCCTTTGATGACTCTGCCCATTCCAACTTTGAAGCTCAGAGGTTTAGCCTGCTTCTTCTTCCTTGCAGCTGCATTGGAACAAGTGAACATCAAAATCAGTTTTATCGATAGAACCTGGAAATCCGGCTTGTTGAAGGAGGTCCCGGTCAGCACATTAGACACACGCCGACACCGCTTACGCGCGTGCTTCTGCAGACTCGTACCTGTGGGTATGTTTGTGTCAAAAACGGTTCCATCTTCCAGAGTGCCAGTGTACCAGCAGCTCACGGTGTCGCCCTTCTTCGGGAAGTTCGTCTTGTCTCCTTTCTTTAGCACTGATTTGGTGTACTTTGGAGGACCCTGAGCCGAGCAGAGACACATTTTTACTTTCTTGTGTTGAAACCAAGCAGTTGTAACTATTTATTTACATGGACGAGCACCTCATCCACAACTTCTGCCTTGACTTCTTTGGGCTTTTCCTCAATCTTCACAGCTTTAATCTGCTCCGCCACGTCCTCCTCTGGTTCGGTGCCTTTAAACCTCTGCAAAACACAAGTTCACACACTTTTCATGTCAACTCCGGCTGCTGGAGCAGCGGAACAATGTCAAGCCTCTGCAGCGTCACTTACTTTGCTCTCAAAGAGCTGGTTGTAAGCTATGATTAGCTGGTCTTTCTTTGCCGTTTTGGACACATTCTTAATATTTCCCAGCATCTTGTGCTCATTGAGGAACTGAAAGACAAGAAAGGGAACGTTAGCAGACTTTTTACGCTGCGATGAAACACCGCAGGGAGTTCTCTTGTGTCCGACGCGAACATGTTGCTGCTGTTTTGCTAACCCTGCAGCATGATGCAGCCCCAAAAATGAGCCCTCCCGGGCGTAAAGTGCGAACATTTTCCAAACAAAACCCGTCCGAGCCTAAAGGGATAAGCATACCGAGTGTGCCGCATTGTCCTGGAGGAACTTTATTATGTCTTTTTTGGGTAAATCGTCACTTTTGAGCTGCTCATCGCTCCACTCCCGTGTCGGCTCGGCCGCCATTTTAAAAGGTGAACTTTGAACTCCCCGCGTAAAGAATGCGGGAACAATAAAGTTTTAACATTTTGAATTTCAACCTAAAGTCTAAAATATATAATTAAATCTCGACATTACAGACTTATATATATATATATTTTAAAGATTCACAAGATGGCCTCAAATTTATTTATTCCAATCACACTGGTGGAAAAAACAAACCAAAAAACAAACAAACAAAAAAAACCGACCCTGAAGTGTGACACCGACTGTAATAGGCCTATATGGAGTCATTAACAGATTATTTAAATATCATAAAATTAGAAAATGCTGAAAATACTCTTTGTTTTGTCTTTTTTTGCGTTCAACATGTTGTGTATTCTGCCACCTTCTGGAGAAAGATGTGAGAAGTTTCAGGAAAAAAAAATTAACCACCTCGAAGGGAATATTTTAAACAAATGTTTTGAACACCCAATCTTTATTGAGATCTTTATACACATAAGCCACAAACTGACGTCATTTTATCTATTATTATAAGAGGAAATGTGATTCTTTTAATGGCAAAGTAGATCCAAACATCCTGGAAAACTTTTGCTTTTTTCCCCAGTCACAGCAGAAAATAGTATTTTCTCTTTATATGATGAAGAGTTAATTGTCATTTATATTCATGTCTTCTGAATTAGCTTATGCTGTGCTGCAAAACTGTATTTTTTATTGTTTAAGTGTTAGAAATGATTACTGCTCTGAAATACATCTGGGCACTGTTAGTCTCAATCCCATAAACCAAGAGTTTTCCATGTTTTCTATAATGTTCAAATTATAGCATGTCTCGCTAAAAGAAACATAATCACATCTAAAGCAGACATTGTTAAAGCACAAGTTGTTTTCATCAAACTGTGCACTAATGAACCCCCACGCCATCAGAGATGCTCAGAAGATCTGAAGTCCATCATTTCTAGAAGGTTTTACATTTAAAATTCCTCAGAGCACATGTCAGTTTTCCAACTTCATCACAGTTACATAGCAGAATATTTGAATATATTTGTATATTTTTTTATTTCCTATCATAATAGAACTTTACCAAACATGTTGTGAAAGCATGATGTGTAAAACCTTGTTTCCTAACAAAACCTGCTGAGCCTGTGCAGTGATTCTTAGTCCAGGATTGTTAGGTTTTAACGTCGTGTGACAACCCAAGTCACAGGCATTCAATTATAGTTTTTAGACTTTTTCTTTGAAATATTCACCGCATTCTTCCACAAAGCATCTAAACGCTCTCTGTCTTTACCAGCCATTCTAATTTATTTTGTATATTTTTTATTGGTATGATTTTTATGTGTGCTGGATCAACTTTATCTCAACTCAGAAATCCAACAAAATCTCAACAGTCTCATGTAGATGGTAAAGAGTTTCAGGAGCATTAGCACCATCTTGTGGATGTAATCTAATTATTGTACTGTAAAAAAGGTGTATGTTTGTGCAAATTTGTCCACCTGTTAGCAAAATATCTCATGAACCAATGGATGAATTTTAATGAAACTCTCAGAAAGTAGTCACTGGCTGTTCATCTACCACTGATTAACCTTTGGAGTCAACCTGATCAAGATGGCCGGTGCAGCTAAGTGATCTTTGAAAAAATCAAAAAAGATTATAACTTAATGATTTTTACAGATATTGAGATCAAACCTGGTGTGGTAGTAGCTGAGAGTCATCCCCTACACATACTTTGATTACTAACTGATTGCACCGGATCTTTGTTTGAAACTTTGCCATTAACTATAGGAGTCTGTCTGTCTGTTAGCATAATGTTTAAAGGACCACTGGACGGATTTTCACGAAACTCTTAGTAAGTAATAATTGGATGCATGTCTACAACTGATGAACTTTTGGAGTTACCCTGATTCAAGATGGTTGCTACAGCCAACTGACTTTAAGGAACACATAAATGCCTTTAACTCTGCCAATTTCACAGATATTTTGTTTAAATCTGGTGTGGTAGAATAGGTGGAAGCCATCTCCAACACATATTGTGGGTGCTAAAAAAGTGCAAAATCTTTGCTTAAGCTTTGGCAGTAACTGTTGGAATGGATCACGTTTGTCTGTTAGCAAAATATCTCATGAACCCCTGGACTAATTTTCATAAAACTCTCAGGAAATGATCGTTGGGTGTACATCTTCATCTCATTAACTTTTGGAGTTAACCCAGTTCGAAATGACCGCCACAGCTAATCGACAGTTGCAAACACAAACACCGCTACAACACAGTCAACTTTACAGATACTGAGCTAAAATCTGGTGTAGTAGTAGATGAGAGTATTTCACAACTCTGAATGCTAACAGACTGCGTCTGACGTATTTTTGTTTTTTAACTAGGTTTAACCAAAATGGTGACAACCAGGGCCGGATTTAGGAGGATGGGGGCCCCTGGGCTTGAGTCAACATGGGGGCCCCCTATATATATATATATATATATATATATATATATATATATATATATATATA
>NC_051448.1:15213105-15225897 GCF_001649575.2 Kryptolebias marmoratus | reverse complement strand
CCTCCTCTCAGAGCGAGCATGTCGTCGTCATTGCATCACCCTGCAGCTCAGCTGGAAGGCTCGGGTTAATGCACCCACGCTGACACTTCCAGCTTAAAAAAAAAAAGAAGACCCCTCTGAAATACACCTCGTATCTGCCTCCGCTTTCTTCTATTCATTACTGCGCCTGGAAAGCAGGGAGATGATGACGACGAGCTTTTGAAGAACAGGGTCGTGCAGGTTTTTTTTTTCTTTTTAATTTGAACTTTGGTTGGTTTCTAGGCAACAGGAGTGACTCTAGGTGAGAGGCTCACGGGGACGAGGACAGGGATAATTATCTCTTTACAGGAAATCTCCCAGGTCTCATTTCACCTCTTTTGTTAGCCACGAGGGAGGCGCAGTTTACAACTGTGCGAACGCTGAAGGTGATCTGACGTTCAGACGCCCTGACCTCGCTGATCTGTGCTCAGGAAACGTGAAAAGGAAGAAACCGCGTTTGGTTTTCGCTGTCTTTTAATGCCACAATGTTTCCTTTGTTCCCCTCTACCTTTAAATATTAAAAAAGCAAAATCTGCTTTAAAAAGCTTTCTGCATCAGAATCAATGAATGTTAAAAATTAAAGGCGACCTTCATCAGACTATAAGGATAAATCTGAACCGTTTCGGAGCTTTTCTCCATCATACTGTTTCTCCGTCATTATTTTATTTAAAATATTCATGTTTCTCTAAAATATGATTGATTTCAGACTACAATTAAACCCGCAAAACTGTTTTCATACTTTAAATTTAAAGACTCTTGATTTAAACAAATAAGGCATTATTTTAATGAATGCCAAGTTTTAAAAATTGATATTTTTCCTTACATAATGTTTGTGTTTAACTACTATATTTGAATGGACTTGCTCAGTATTAAAAAAAAAAACAAATATGAAAAATATACAAATCAGATATTTTCCAGAAGGGCTCTGTGGTAAGGTTGTGAACTGTTAGTATCTTACCTGTTGCAGATAGCATTTTGAACGACCTCAGTTTGGAGAAAATGAGGTTAATTCTGACCGGACTGATGAGCTAATGGCTGGTTAGGCAAAACTGGATTTCTGCTCCAGCCTCAAACACTATTTAAACGAAACCAGTATATCACTGCGTGCCACTGCGTGGCAGAAATATTCAGATATTCCTGCAGGATGTTCCCCAGCCTGCAGCAGGAGTGCCACAGCTAGCTGCTACTGCTGTTCAGGCTTGCAAATGACCATAAAATTTTTACAAAGGTTTATAAAGTAGCGGTCACGTGAAACGTTTCTTGGTCGCACTTGGATTATCCGTTAGCTCATCGTCATTATCCGAATTAAGCTGATCATTTGTTCAACAACAGGTGAGATATTAATTGTTAATACCTTTTCCACAGACCCCCCCTCAAAGGACCCATCCTTTTTAAGAAACTGCAGAACTGTAACAGATCTGTTAGAGCTTATTAGTGTTTTTCCCTATTTTGCTCGTTTTTTTGTGTTTTTCTTGACCTCTTAAGCTTTAAACGAATAAAGGCAGATGGCTGCCTCCCGCCTGATCCCGGCTCTGATTCTACTTCACTGTCCTGCTTCTTTTTGTTCACACTCAGGACAGAGGAATCAAACGGATGATTTAATCCACTCTTTCATAACTTCAAGAACTGCAAAATGTTTCCTTTGCACACTGGCGCCACGTCCTTCAGTCCCTTGTCTTGTGTTTTGTCGTTTACTGAAGCATTCTTTCAGCAGCTTACACAACGCCTACGACGTGGCATCTGGTTTGGTGCTTTTCGCGTAAACAGGAATGCTCTGACTTCTAAATGTTCCAGTAATTCAAATACTTTCAGCTCGTTGTGGTCTTTAAAGCAACCCAGAAACACCAACGCTAAAAATAGAACAATTTCAGCGAGCTTGTAATGTTTTAATCATCGATTTATGTGAGGGTTAAACTGCGTCCTCTTAGGATTTTTATCAGTCTGACGGCAAATAAAATGTTATGTTTTTTTTTTTTATTATTATATTGTGGATTGTGGTTTTTGAATTTGCTCGTTAAGGACTCCAAATGCAAACTCATAATTCTCATATTTGTAACTTTTATTTAACGGTTATGCCTTTCATATGTTCTCATATTTGTTTTTTTTTTCCCACCTCATTTGACATTTCTGTATGGTGATTCAGAACTCACAGAACTGATAAGTAACAGTGATGTAGCTTTTCAAACTTTATAAAATAAAGGCCGAGCATTCCCTGAAGGAGTCCATGTTTCCCGCCGCTTTTCGGTTTTATACTAAGATCATCTCACGCAGAAAAATGACTGTTGGCTCATGTCTGTTAACTGTTGTGTCCATCTTGTTTTAGATTGATTCTAAAAGTTAATTAGTATTTACTTTCCTGAATGTTGCCATCCTGGCTGCCCTGTCCACTTGCTTCTGCTGGGAAGGGCTCTCAACTCCAACCGCACCAATGTTTCTGAACAATATCTGTCAAACTGACTGAATTGCAGCCATTTTTGTGTAGGCAGTCATCTTGAAATTGAGTTGGCTCTAAAATCAATTGTAGAGGTGGATACAACGATTATTGCCTGAAAGTTTGAATGTATGTTACACTTTTGCTAGCAGACAGAGTGGACTACAAACAGTTAATGGTGAAATTTTAAACAAAGAGCTTGTGCAATCTGTAAGTGTGCAAACTGTGTTGGTGATCAGTCTCAGCTACTACCACGCCAATTCTTAGGTCAACATCTGCAAAATCGATTGAGTTATAAGCATTTTTGTGTTTTTTAAGGTCAGTTGGCTGTGGCAGCCATCTTGAAGTGCATTGACTCCAAAGGTTAATCACTTGTAGAGTTACATCTACTGATTGCTTTCTGCAAGTTTCATTGAAATCCGTCCAGTAGTTCATGAAATATTTTGATAACAGACCCATGAACATACAAATATGTGTACACAGGCATTGCTCCACCTTGCTTCGCCCTGTAAAGGCTGGTGGGAAAAAAATAGTTAACCACGCATCTGTGCATTAAATAAAATACTGAAGTCGCACTAATTGACAAAAAAATGCTGTGTATAAACCTTTAACAATGACTGAAATCTCAGTTTTGTAACCTCTCCCTGCGCTAACCCTGCCCGCCAAGGAGGATAATAATTATTGTTATCGTTATTATTAATATTTTTGTGTCCTACATCAAAGGCCGGCTCTGGCAGAGGCTTATTTACCCCTCAGTGGATTTAGTTTTTGACCCCTGCTGTTAAACCTGTGATGGAGCAGATTCGGTCCAGCTGCAGTTCAGTTGGGAACCTCACGGGGTCAGCCTGTTTCTACATTTACTAAAATGACCTGCAGTTTGAATGCACACAGTTTACCAACAAAAAAAAAAAAGAAAAAGAAAAAGGAAAAAAAGCTTGACAGCAGGATTAATGGCCACGATTCACCGAGCTGAGAAACACAATAAAGAACTACCTTAAAAGTGTAAATAAACGAAAGGTATATACTGAGGAGGAAAACTGAATAATGTTTATTTAATGCGATTTTGTTTTTTTTTCTTCTTTTGCATGTGTAAATACAAACAACAGTTTGTGATATGAGTGTGTAACCCATGGGTCTTTACAGCTGTGAAGAGATGGAGAAAAAGGAGGTGGAGGAGGGGGGCGGGGTTCTGAGAGGTAATTGCTGACAAGAAGAGTCCATCACATTTCAGAAGGAGGACATTATCCAGCCTCGGCACAAGGCAAGCAGCCGGCGTGAACTGCACACCTTCCGCCTTTAAATTTCCACGCCGGTGGAATTAAATGCTTCCATCTGGTCCATTGACGTTCCAACCCTCATCTGTGGTCAGGAGGTTTGGATCACGACAGACAGAACGAGATCCTGGCTGAAATCAGCTTCCTTCGTTGGGCGGCCGGGCTCAGCCTTAGAGATAAGGGGAGGAGCTCGGAGTAGAGCCGCTGCACCTTCTCATTGAAAGGAACCAGCTGAGGTGGTCCGAATCTTCCCACTGGGAAGAGACCTCTGGGCAGACCCAGATTATGTATCCTCACCTTAGGATCCCCCAGGAGGAGCTGGAGAAAAGGGGTGTCTGAGTTTGTCTCCTGGGCCTGTTGCCTTGGCAACCCAACCATGGATCAGTTGTAGATGATAGATGGATAATAGAAATTGTCCCTCAGTGGCCCCCGTCCTCTGTGGATAATGTGTTTCCTGCTCTGAGCCCAATAAGATCCCCTTTTTAAGCCATATGTTGAGCTCCGTTCACCTGTACAGAGCACAGTTTATATTGCACCCCCCTCCTCCATTCCTCCTCCCTTCCTCCTCCTGGGACATTTGCCAAAGTGAAAGGTGGGATGGGTCAGCTGCTGGGAAAACTCCACAAACATCTGGCAGCAAAGAAGAAAAAAAAAGAAAGCAAGAAAAAGTTTGAGCATTTGACTTTTTCTTTTCCTCTTTCTAACCCACAAAACTGCCTCCTATAAGTGCGTCTCGGGGGAGGAGAGTGAAGGTTGGGCTGAAGTGTGTTCCAGCAGGTGGGCTGCTGAAAAGGGAGCACGCTGCTTCGCACAGTCACACCATCCAGCCCTGCTGCTGCTGCGGCGGCTGCTGCTTCTGCACGCTTTGGAACGTCTCCAAGCCGGAGCTTAGCCTGCAGATCTGAAGCATCACTACCGACTCCATGCCTGCCCTGTCAGATCTAATCTCTGGGCCGCGTGCCGCGAAACGGGGAGGCTTATTAGGAGTTTAACTGAGATCAGCTCAAACCTGATCCGAGGCATGCAAAAAGAGAGGGGAGATAAAAAAAAAAAATCAAATTAAAAAAAAAAAATCACTTACCTGGAAAAAAATAAATAAATAAAAAGAATAATTAAAAGAAAATAAAAAAAAAAAAAGGGACAAGATGGTGGAAAGGTTTGATATCAGTGACTGAAGGCTTTGCTGCTACGTGGCCCCTCTCCCTTCTGTCTCCGGGATGCGTCATCTGTTAACGGCTAATTAGAAACCAAAGAGAAAAGATGGATTTGAAGTCTTGGCTGGATCCCATCCCAGATTTATGCCTCACCGGGGGCTTAAAAAGGACAGACTTTCAGAGCTGCATGCCCTAAAAACTCTCCAAAAAAATAAAATAAAAAATAAATAAACCCTCCCCAAAAGCTCTTTTACTCCTCACATTACCCCAAGCTGTCTGATTCGTACTTAAACGACGGGATTCAAGACGGCATTTTCAGTAGCTTCGCACTGTCCACAGTTTGTTCGTACACCTTCAGGAATACTGTTAAAAGCACGGTTTCTCGCTGCTGCAACGAGAGAGAGAGAGAGAGAGCAGAAAAATAAATAAAATGGCCTTGGCAATTTTTCTTTTTTCTCTTACTAGTCTCCAGACTCTATACAGCACACACCATGAAAATGTGCAAAATAGAGCACTTAGACAGCAGACTTGAAATTGCATTCATATACAATGACTGCAGCTTTAAAGCTAAAGAACGAGCTTTTATGATGCTGCAAACAGACAGAATCCCCGATGATGCATCCTACCTGCGCCTCCACAGCTCTTCCACACACTATACGCTTTTATGTTTTTTAAAGTTTATTTTGCCTGATATGGTGGTTGAATGTTTATGAATTCTTTGTTTGTGGATGTATATTGCCGGCAGCCTTTCACGGCAAGCTTTTAAACTGAGATCGTCTCATAACAAGAGGGGACAGAGTTGTAACCGTTTGGAAAGATTTTGCCTCAGTGCCACACACTATTGCAACATCTAAGGATGCGTGTTAGCACGTATTCGTACGTGGTGAGGATGACTCTCAACTACTACCATATCAGATTTTAGCTCAATATCTGTAAAACTGAAGCATAGGCATTTGTGTCTTCGCTAAGGTTGATTACTTGTGGCAGCCATCTTGAATCGGGTTGACTCCAAAAGCTAATCAGTTGTAGATGCACTTCCAGCGATTACCTCCTGAGAGTTTCACTAAAATCTGCCCAGTGGTAAATGAGATATTCTGCTAACAGACAGAGTTGAAAACAACAGCTCATGGCGAAGTTTGAAAAACAGGCACCTCGCGATCAGTTTGTGCTCAGAGTACGAGTTGGGGAACAGTCTCGGGGTGCTACCAAACCGCATTTTGGCTGAACATCTCTTAAATTGGTTGAGCTCGAGCCGTCTTCGTGTTTGCTAAGATCGCTTAGCTGCGGCGGCCGTCTTGATTCGGGTTGACTCCAGTAATTAACAGTAGCGGACGTCCATCCAATGATTGCCTCCTGAGAGTTTCATTCAAATCGACCCATTGGTTCAAGAGATATTTTGGCAATGATCCAGTCAATCAAACACACACACAGTAAAAAAAACACGATCGCCCTTTCACCTTTCGTGAACACTTGCTTCCAGTGCTCTATGTGAGCTCCTTACCCTTCGATATCTGTAAATAAACCTTTCCAGCAACCTTAGAAGAGTCCTGCTCTTTTCAGTTAGGTCCTTTATAAAACAAAACAATATAAACCCATGAGGTGCTGCTGGGCTTTCTCACCTGAACTTCTTTCCTCAGGTCCAAACACATTTCTGAAGGATTCGAGGGAAAATTTTCTCCTTGATCGATTTCAAAATATCAACTTTATTCTTCTTGTGTACTTGGGGTGGTTTGTTTCTTTGCTTTAGGAATACAGGCTGCACACACACACACACAGTATTTCTGACCCAAACCATGATACTACCGCCGCCATCTTTCACAGATGCAGCTGCTACGCTTGAATGAGCTCCTTCTTGTTGCTTCAAATCTTACGCCGATCATAAAAGCCGAACTCCACGTTGGCCTCATCAGTTCGGAAACAAGCAGACCTCACATCAGAAAGCCGTTTTCCCAACACGCCAGCGGCTCCTCCTCACCATAATGCTTCTGATGTTTGATATGAACGGGCTTTTTGTTTTTAAAAAGGCAACCAGAAAAAAAACACATCTGACCCACGCTGCGCCGCACACACACACTCATACACACACACTTTAGTAGGGATCTTTGTGGGTTCGTCACTCCTGGGCTTCAGAATGCTTTTTGAGTTTCACTCGTTACTCGATCCAAACCTCCCAGCTCACCTGTCTGCGTTTGGTTTTCAGGCTCGAAACCACACGACGCCAACGGCTCCGCCCAAACCCGTCCAGGGCTGCAGCAGTTCATCCTTTAAATTCAGTTCACCAATTCAGGAACCGGACTCTAATGTCTTCTTTTAGATTCACACTTAATTCTATTAGGAGCTGCTGACAGACGTGCAGATGGATCCTTTTTTCCTTCCATAAATAGATTATCAGGAAAAATGTTTTGTCTAATTTGTTTATAGGTCGTTGTCCCGCCCCCCTCTCCTCGCTTTAAAACTGATGATGTTTGTTCAGAAATAAAAGTAACATCTTAAGGAATCAAATGCTATTAAAGGAGATGGTTTCGGTGTTTTGGAGTGGGGTGGGTTCAGTGAACAATTAATATCCTACCTGCTGTAGATACAACCTCGCGTTTCAGACAGGCTCATAAAGATGTTGTTTTGCACAAAATCAAAATACAACATGATACGTGTGTGTGTGTGTGTGGGGGGAGTGTGTGCAGCTGCAGCCACATCCTGAACAAAGGTTGCAATAATTTGTTATTTAAATATACAGATGAAATAAATGGGCATTCATATATTTGCTATCACCTTTGACTCTGCGGTTGACCGTTTCGGGTGCACACTTGTAGTGAGCTTTCTTTATCAAATTTTGCCGCAGTTTATTTAACTTTTGGGGTTTTTTTTCAGGGCGTTTCGATGGCTAAACCCGTTCCGGAGTGACTCGGGGGTCCGGAGTGACTCGGGGGACAAAGCGACAGACGGTTTTGTATCTCGTCGCTTTTAGCGGCGAAGTGAGCCACAGCCTGTATCGAGCCCCTGGTAAATCCACGCCAAGAGCCTCAGCCTGGCCTCTCACTCACCTCCGTTTGAGCTCATAAAACATTCAACCCCTTCTGGTAATACCCCCACGAAGCTACTGGCTACTTCTCCTCAGCAACCGTGTCAAGAAAAAAAAAACAGGAAGAAATTCTGCTTTAGCTGCACTGCAGAGAGCATCTTTTGAAAAGTCTGGCTGCCAAAGCTGATCAACCCTAGCAAACACTTTTACAGATATCGAGCTAAAACGTGGTGTGGTAGTAGCTGAGACTCATTCTCAACACATACTCCGCGATTTCACCTAGGACTGCGCGTAATGTCATTGACCAGGTTTGATCAGAACAGTTCTAACGCCGTCTTTTTCTCATTAGAAGATGATCTCACTTCAAAACCCTGCCACGACAGGAGGCAACTTGGATTTCTTTAAGGAATTCCAGGTCTTCAATTCTTTCATGTGTTCATCTCTCACACACACACTGCCCCCCTCTGTATTGTCCAAAAAAAAAGAAAAAAAAGGACTGAAAACACAAAACAGTTCACAGCTCCCTGCCACCTCTTCTTCGCTCTGATGGATTCCATTCATCTCAGTAATGGAGAAGAGTGAAGTGCCAGAAGCAGATTGTCTGTGGCACCTCCATTGCCTCTCATTTCTGAGGGTGCCAGACAATCTTTCTATCTGACTAAACTCATGCAGGTATCACTCTTAAAAGAGGACGGAGAGGAGGAAGAAAGGTCGCGTTTGAATAATGAATCTGGGTCAGGAATGAGCTGTCGGACTGAGTTTTTTTTTTTTTTTCCCCCCTTCCCGTTGACATGCAGGTTGGGTATCTGTCGGCCGCAATCCGAACCATCCAGCCGAGAGAACACATTGCCCAAACGAGGAACAAGGGATCCAAACCAGTGCAAAAAAAAAAAAAAGAAAAAAAAATCTTTTATGTCGTCCTTTCACAAACAAGCTACGAGTAAGGAAAGATGGACTGAACCACGAAGACAACGGTGAGCCGAAACTTTCTCTTGACAAAAAAAAAAAAAAAGAAAAAAGAAAAAAAGCCATTTTCTGTTCGGCTGGATTTGATGGTTGGAGCTCATCTCTGTAAAGGATGGAGAGGCACGCTGCAAACGACAGCCACAGCTGCCGGGGTCAAAATGGCCCCTGGACTGCAATAACAACCCGCGGAGGGGTTAGACCTGTTAGGCTGTTCGTTTCAAATCTTAAACTAAACCTGGCCACGCTTGGAATATGTACTGTGAGAGACTCTCGGCTACTACTGCGTCAAAATTTAGCTCAGTGTCTGCAAAGTTGACTGAGTTGCATCCATTTTTGTGCTGGCTAAGGTCATTTAGCTTGTTGAGACCATCTTGAATTAGACTGGCTCTAAAAATAAATCAGCTGGATATGCTCATCCGGCGATTGCTTTCTGAAAGTTTCATTAAAGTCCATTCAGCGGTTCACGAGCTATTTCGCTAACAGAAACACAGAGCTGACACCAATATTTAATGCTGAGGTTTCAAGCAAACATTTTGCACAATGAGTCGCGCTCAGAATATGCGTTGTGAATGACTCTCTGCTACAAGCACACCCAAGGTTAGCACAATATCTGTACAAATGAATGATTTATAGCCACTTTCATGTTCTCCAAGGCGAGTAGGCCGTGGCGGCCATCTTGAACTGGGCTGGCTTCCAAAGCTAATCACTTGTACAACAAGTGATAAATTCCTGGAACTTTTCAATAAAATCCAACCAGCGGTTCATGAGATATTTTACTAACAGACAGACATAAACACACCCACAAAACAGGATCACCCGCCTTTTGTTTTTTGTCGTCAAGCGATAATTAGGGAGGGTTTAGGAATTCTGCACAGTACTGTCTTTGTCAAGTCAGACACAGGAAGCAAGCACAAGGTCAGGCTGAGTTTTATCAAATCAACATTTTAGGGCCGTGATGAAGCTGCCGTTTTGTGCAGAGTAAACAGATATAACAGCTTCATTCAATCAAAACATAATTCATTTCGCAAAGTGGTCAGATATTAATTATTTTTACCGCCGCCAAGGAGGGTCTGTTTTCAGTAGCCTGTCTCTGTCTGTGGACAGGAATAACCAAAAAGTTAGGAACGGATTTTCATGAAATCTTTAGGAAACATCAAACATGCGACGAGGAACAAGCGATTAAAGTTTGGTGGTGATCCGTTCAGAGTTCAAGGTCAAAGGTCAAAGTCACAGATCAGCCCGTGCTCCAACTCTGCAGCGGAGCCCTGCCACCGAGGAGCTTTTTAACCACCTCGGTGACCTCAGCACCGGAGATTGGAGCGAGCTGTATAACAGGAAGGTTTATTTTAATTTTTTTCTTTCTTTCTTTTCTTTTTTTTAAAGTGTCCCGTCAGGGCATTTTCAGGCGTACTGTACAGAGAAGATGGCTGCCCACGTGTGCCGGGACAGATTTGCTCGACAAAAAGTTTATCTCAGGATGAAATCCTAACTGCACGGTTTACTTTGTCGAATCAACACTGGATCTAGCATCAGAGCAGGCGGGCCACGTTGTTGTAAGAGCAACCTGCTTGCATGACCTTCAGCCATCAGGACTGTTTGTGAATCGCTGCGTGAAGGCGTGTGTGTGTGTGTGTGTGTGTGTGTGTGGGCGGGTAAGCGTATGTGTAGCAGAAAGACAGAAAGAGTGACTGTGTAGGGAAAAGAAAAAAAAAAAAACAGAAAAAGAAAAGTGAGTTTGTATTGTGTGGGTGTGAATGTGCGCCATCTACAGCACCCAAGAGCAGCAAGGGCAGGTGGCTAACAGGGATGATAAATACCGCAGCTGGATGCCTCAGGGGTCAGGGGTGATCACTGTTGAATTCAAGGTGATGGGGTCAAAGGTCGACATCACAGTTAACCTGGTGCTATAATTGTGTAACAGTGTAAAGTAGGAATGTCAAACCGCACAGCTGGAGACCTCATAGGTCAAAGATGATGCGCAGTGATTTGAAGGTTCATGGGGTCAAAGGTCACTTCTCTCTGCTCCTGCATATGACCCTTTCGTTACCGTCACAGAGGAAGCTGTGTTTTTGTTTGTGCCCGTTGATTTGTTTGTCTTGTTAGCAAGGATCAGGTCAAAACTAATGAACAGATTTGGATGAAATTTCCAGGAAATGCTGGGGTCGTCACAAAAACCAAAGGGTTACATTTTAGTGTTGATCCAGGTCACGATCCGGATCACACTATCATGCTGTGGTCTTGGCAGAGGTATGTGCTCCCTAAGTGCTTCTAGCTGAATAAATGTTTTCATTAAGATATTTAGCTTCATTTCATGATAAATGTTTGGTACTTTGTTCGTTTAGGTCACTTCCAAGCTAAAACCAAACTATACCCATACATCACGGACAATGACTTGGATCTTTTACACCAATCGTCCTTTGTTCTGCATTCCGCACACACACTTCACAAGTCAAACAGGTCCGGCGGAGTTTAATAAACAGCACACACTAGAGGTGCAGTAAGTATGACAATGGATTTAATCAGCAATCCGCAGAATTGAGTGGTGGCCTCCAGTGGACACGAGCATCTGCTGAAGAGCGAGCAATTCTCCACATAATGATGAGTTCAAAGCAGAGAGCAGGTGAAACTGCATATGTGATTACGCCCCTGGGCTCAGGAATTAACCGCGCGACAGGAGTTATACACCTGTTCGAGTGTTTGCCGAAGCTCGCGTCCTGGCAGCCAATCGTGTGGCGAAAGGCGCTGACGGACGCGGCCAAAAGCCGACGAGCAGGATGACGACTGGAGGAGTTTTCAAGCTCTGAATCGGGTTCTGCTGCAACATTCAGACGTTTAGCATCTGCCGTGAATTCTGAATTAGGATGCAACAAATACAGTTTTCTTTATATTTGTTTATTTTTTACGAAGGGAGCAGCAAGTCAAATCTTCAGCTGATCTTCTGAGGTGGAGTTTGGGGAAAAGGTTCTGGACACATATTGTTTTAGCTAGTGTAGATATCTTTTGGAAAAGCCTCAGTTTGGAGAAAGAGTTTGATTCTGATCGGACTGACGTGCTAACGGCTAATCCAATCAGGGCCAAGACCAAAATTGATTACGGACGTCTTACAATAACTCCCATCTCAAAACCTATGTATTGGTTCAAGCAAACTCAATTTAATTACATTTAGACCAAATTTACGGAAATATTCTGGCAGGAATATTAAAATATTTTTCTGGCACGCCAGAATTGCAACAGCTAGCTGCTGCAGCTGCTATTTGCGCTTACACATAACCATAAAATTCAATGTATATGGAAAGTGAGACTATGGGAGACGATTAGGGCCATGGTGATAAAAAAAAATCAATCACAGAATTCTGACTTTAATCTTTAAAATCTGGGAAAAATTCTGGGTAATTTAAAATTTATTTTTGTCTCTGTGGCTCTAATCCTTTTTTATTCCTTTTCTGTATGAAACTAATATAATATAACTTGATATAAAGATTTATAAAACAGCATTATCTTGAACCACAATTAAATCTTTGTCACTGGAGCTTTAGGATGTTCTGCGTCGGCCTCGCTCGGATTAGGTCGCTCAAGGTGCCATCTGCCACAGGTAAGATACTGATTGTTCCAACCTTTTCCACAGAGCCCCACTTTAAAGATCCAAACTGTCCCTTTCCCTGTTTATCTCTGTAAGAAGTGCAAGAGTAATAAAGTGAACTGATGCGGCTGAATGTGCATCCCCTCCCACTTTAAGGAATATAAAGTCGAGCCGAGATGGAGTTCTGCTTTTAAGGCTCAACCCCGTTCCCGTGTAGCGCCGCATTCAGTAAGACCAGACTACAGCTCATCCTAATTATTTCTAACTGATGGAGCAATCCATCAGCGGGGACAGCCTGAGAGAAGAGGAGGAGGAGGAGGAACAGAGAAGCGAGGTAGATGAACTCACGC